>NC_089581.1:23585618-23885618 GCF_019320115.1 Miscanthus floridulus
AACAAAAAAGCTTTCCACAAACGTTCCAATTTTTAGTAGCTGTCGCCAGCTTCCCAGACAAGTCTTCAATAGTTTTTTGGGCCTGCACAAGATCTTTATCAGCTCCACACCTGATCAACTTAGCAAGTGCAAGTTCTTCTTCAGCATGAGTAATTACCTCCTCAGCCTTGTTATGACTTGTACGAACAAGAGTCTTCATTTCATCAATGCCCTCCGAGAGCTTTTTTCCTTCAACTCGGAGAGCTGGACAAGACATCAAACAACAAGTCAGCAGGAGGGAAAGGATCAAATACTAAAAGAAACAGAGAGAACCTGGAATACCTTTACATTATTTCTTCACGACTTCCAAGCTCTTCATGGTCTCCGAGTTCTTTGAAGCCTCCTGGATAGCAGCATCTTTCTGTTTCTCCCACTCCTAGGCAACAGTGTCTCTCTATTTCTCTACCTCTACCACCCGGGCACGGAGAGCCTTTTCCTCTTTTTGATGCGACTTACACTCAGTCTCCAACTCGACCCGAAGGAGGTCAAGGTCAGTCTTCAGAGAACTTACCTCGGAGGACAACTTCTTCTCGGTTTTAGATGAAAAGAAGAAGCCGGTATGGTCATGAGAGAAAGTCTAAACAATTAAAGATAGAGAAAAATAAGGCATAAGGACGAAGGCAAAACAAATGGCCTAAGAAAGAATCTCAGAAAAACTTACGTGAAGCTTCTCCCCGAAAGAAGTCGCAGAGGACGCCAAGCTCCCCCAGGCTGCGGTCAGCTCCGATAGCCGATGGGTGGCATCGAACTGTTGCACCACGTCATCGGTAAAAGAGGGACCGCCGGAAGCGAGAGAAGGGGAAGGAGAGGTCGGCTGGGGCGAAGAAAGAACGACCAAAGCAACCTCCTAGGAAGCCAAAGCCAATCCCTCAAAAGGACCCGACGCGACGGCCACAGTCACCTCCAGGGCAGCAAAGTCCGCAACTTCGCCAGGTAGCTCCGAAGCCCCCGCAGCAACTTCACCAACAGTATGTTGTGAGTCCTGAGGCTCGGAACTCAATGGCACGGCGGAAGGTTGAGAAGAAGTCAATGAAGAAACAAGAGAAGACAAAAGACTAAAAATTAATAAAAGAAATCACCGATGAGAACCAGAAGAAGGAGGATAGAAGCAAAAGGATGAAACCAGAATCTACTCACCCAGCCACTTTCTTCTTCGCGAAGCCAAAAGAAGGCCTCGCAGGGGGGACCATGACGGCGAAAACATCCCCGCCACCCGATGATGGGAGCGGGATAGCAGATACCAGAGCCATGAAAGAAGCCGGGGCTGGAGCTGTGGAAGAACTCTACACTAGAGGAGCGATAGAGCTTGATACCGAGGCTACCAAAGAACTCGACACCGGAGCTTCAGAAGAAGTCAGCACGGGAGCCTCAGAAGAACTCGTACCCGATGTCCGGTTACTTCAAAAAGTTCAAAACTAAAAGTCAAGACAAAGAAGAGAAATTCAATGCAACAGGAATATGAAAACAACTCACCACTGCATGATGAGGGGTACTTTGTCATCCTCCTCTCCCTCAACCAAGGAAACCAGAGCACCTGCTGAAAGAAGAATAAAAAGTACTCAGTTCAAGAGAAAAACAGGAAAACAAAGGAACAAAGAGTATTAAATGTGCTCACCTAAGAGCATGCTAGCAACAACTGGAGTACCTGAGAGAGTACTTGGTTTGCGAGGCTTCTTGGAGACAGGCAGGCCAGATGAAGACCCATCCGTTCACCCCCTCTTCGGGACACTACGAGGACCGCGAGGGACTAGACGAGGAACATATTCTTCATATACATCAACAAATCCGGAAGAAACTCCAGGAAGCGCTATGGAGGTTGGGGACTTACTAGTTGTAGAAGTTCCAGCAAGTTTATCCCCAGTCTCCGCCACGGCAGGGAGAACATCAAGAGGGATCAGGTCAACAAAGTTCCACCCAAGCTCCTACGAAAAAGAATAAAATAGCAAGACAAGGAAAAGCTAAGCAAAAATAGATGCAGCAAGAGTGCATAAAGTACCCAAACAAAGAGATAAACAACTCACAGCTGGGGGCGGGTTGTTGGCAGAGAACTCGGAGACAGTAGGAGGAATAACGCTCACTCCTTTCAGCATCTTCTGGAGATGGTCAAGTACCTCCTCATCGGTCAGCTCAAGAGCTGGGACCATACATGAAGGATCCTTAGCCCCAGAATACTCGAAGCCAAGGTGCTCCCGCTCTTTCAAAGGCTGAACTCGGCGACGAAGAAAACTTGAAACAATACCAAAACCAGTTAAACCCTGCTGTTTCAGCATGCTAATCCTATCAAGAAGTGGCTGGATCACTTGAATCTCAGCAGGTGACTCAAGTTTCTTGTCCCATCGGTCATTCACCACAGGACCAGATCTAGAGTGGACGACAAGGGAAGGGATCAAATTGGCAGCATAAAACCAGTCGGCACGCTAATCTTTTATAGAATCAACCAGGTCATAGTCAAAGAACTTGCTCTTAAGACCCTGGCAAAACTGAATCCCACAACCACCAAGAACGCTGGTTTCTTCGCGATGGGGTTGAGGTTTCAGACGAAAGAAGTAGCGAAAAAGAGATAGAGAAGGAGAGATTCCAAGGAAAGCTTCATAGAGATGAACGAAAATGGAAAGATGGAGAACGGCATTAGGGGTTAGATGGTTCAGACTAACCCCGAAATAACCAAGAAACTGATGAAGGAAGGCAGAAGTAGGAAGGTAAAGTCTGGCATGGACAAAGGAAACAAAGAGGACAATCTCACCAGGACCCGGAGCAGGAACCCGATGCTCGCCCGGAACTCTCCATTCAGCAATGACTTTGCTTTGGATCAAGCCATCGCTGACGAGCTCGCGCAGCTGATCTTCGCTTGTTGTTGGAGCCGGCCAAACCTTCTGAGCAGCCCTCATGGCCACGAACTCTTGGTTCTCGATCAAAGAAAGGGATGACTCCTCGTCCATGAAGGTCGTCTGGGACTTGCTCGTGGTTTTCTTCTTACCCATGAACTAGCGGAAGCAAAAAGGTACTGGGGAAGATGAAGCTAGATGGCGGCGCTAAGGACGGCAGCGGCAATGGCGACGGTGGATGATTGAGAGCTAGGGTTTGAAGGCAAAAGAAAGGCAGTAAAGAAAAAGAGGACGAAGGGTCTATAAATAAATTTTACAACGTTAGAAATGGCCCACCAAGCCCGTTAAAACACCATGTGAGAACGCAACGGTCCATTTACCGACGCAGCTAAAACGATGGAGGGCACAAATCCACACAATGGTATAATCCAATGGGCAGATTTCAGACTTATCCGTCCAGCACCACGGTAGGGTTATCAGATCACTACAAGAACAACCCGTCAACCAAGAAGAAACAAAGGGCTACCTCGCAAGGAACAAAAGAACCCAGTTATTTAAGAAAGAACTCAGTAATCTCATGAACGACAGGGATCACAGCAGAGAAGTAAAGGACAACTCAGAAGACAAGATTCATTCCATTATAAGCGACTTCAAAAATAGAAGATTACAAATCTTACAAGACCCAACGAACTCGGTACCACAAAAAGCAAAGTAGCAAAGAGGAACACGGACACGGCTAGGCTCTGGAATGACTACATGTCCCAAATTGCTACTCGGAAGGACAAACCACCATTAGCTACACTGTTTTCTTCAAAGGACAGACGCAGTGCATCCAAGGCAGGCGACAAAGATCAACCCAGAACTACCAGATGAAGGAACAAAGCACACATCACAAGACTTCCTCCAACTACCGCCATGTACATCCTGGTACAATGCTGTCGTGGGATTAGCCTACCTCTAATCCCTATCACAAGACTTCCTCCAGCTACGACAAGACACACAGGAACTACAAAATATGCCTAGGGGCTGCTCTACTTCACAAACTACCATGTTCATGACTACGAAGGTTTCAACAGAATGTCCAATGGATGAAAACAAGCACTCCGGGATAGTATTTATAGATCAAAGGAGCGGCGCACATGGACTAGGAGTACCAACGAAATAAGCCTAACAAAGGACACAGTGAAAAGATAGGACTCAATAATGGAAGACTCAGGCGAGAGGGAACAGTACTCGAAGACGAGCATATTCAGAAGAATATACCAGCACAGTACAACCCATGAACAAAAGGCATTTACACTCAACCACCACCATACAACTACATCTGACAACAGCAGACTATCAAAGAATATGCCAAGACCTCGCATCTGAGTTCTTCCTAAACAAAACAACACGGATATATGCTCAGAGGCTGCATGCTGCAAAACTACTCAGATGATGGTTTAATCCAAGACTAAAGGGCTGCTTCGGAAAGATGCCGCAAAACTACTCGGATGATGACATAATCCAAGTCTCGAGGACTACTTCAGAACATAAATTTTTAAACAACATAAAGATTCAAGACCCACCAACTTTTTGTTCCAAATAGCAAGAGGCTCGGGGGCTACACTCAGTGAGTGCACTTTTTCTTCGAAAAAGCGCACATCACCAAAAGACTTCCTCAACGCAGACCACTTCAAGACATTACGACAAAAAGAACCCGGAATGAGCCATATTCGAGTTCTTTTTTATAAAACTTCAACGAATAATCAGAGCAACTTCAAGACAAGATCCTCCAGCTCCTTGTTCTAAATAGCAAGAGGCTTGGGGGCTATAACCAGATGGATGTACTTTTTCTTCAAAAAGCACTCACCACTCAAAGATCCCAAGAAGCGCTACAAGGTTTCACTCCAGAAAGCACTCGGATAACGTTTGTTCCTACTCAACAAGACCTAAAGGAGCAAAACGAGACTTTCAGAGCTCAACCATGAAGTGCTCGGGGGCTTGTCGATGCGGGACCCATAGGATACCCCGCAAGGGAGAGAGAAGATCTAGTTTAACTAGGATTCTTCCCATATAATCTTAGTAGTAGTACTATTCAGTAATCCTACTAGGAACTCTTATTGTAAACCGACTAGGACTCTGGCCTCCTAACTATATAAAGGAGGGCAGGGCTCTTAGGGAAGAGAACAACAAAACAACAATTGTACAACACAACACAATCAATCCAACGTAGAGGCTAACACCGACTGGATGTAGGGCTGTTACTCGACCATAGTCGAGGGTCCGAACCAGGATAAATCGACTGTCTCTTGCGTTCACCATCGAGTTCTGCATACGCTGAAGCCCGAACATACTGCCTCGAGGACCCTCGTGGCAGGCTATCGGTGGTCAAACATCGACAGCTTGAAAAGGCTCATTCCTCTTTGCTTGACGAGCAAAATAAAAAGAAGCATGTTGAAACTTGCAATATAGGTTTAACTTGTGATATAATTGATGAATCACTATCTATGCCTATTATTGTTGCTCCTACTAACCCTTCTTGTAGCACTTCCACTTCTACCTCATCTAGTAGTAATAGTCTCACTTGTAATGCCTCACTAGTGGTTGAGAATGAGAACCTCAAGAAGGAGGTCACTAAGCTCACTCACACCTTAGCTAAGGTTTATGGTGGTGAGTACTGCTTGCTTATATGCTTGGGTAGCCAAAGAGCTTCTCTCTATAAAGAGGGATTGGGCTATACCCCTAAGAAAGACAAGGCGGCCTTTGCTCCTCACAAGACTAGTTTTGTGAAGAACAATGGTTGGTTTTACAATAGTTGCAAGCAAGTGGGTCATAAAGAGCAAGAATGCAACAACAAGAGCAAAAATGCTAATGTATCCTTTATAAAGCTTGATTCATGCTATATGCTTACTAAGGGTACAAATGATGTGAAGGCTAAGTTCATTAGTAAACCATGGATGGGCTCAAATAAGAAAGTCATTTGGGTACCAAAGAGCTTAGTGACTAACCTTCAAGGACCCAAGCAAGTTTGGGTACCTAAAAAGAATTGATCTTCTTTTGTAGGTCAATTACAAAGCTGGAGGAAGGCATTGGGTTCTTGATAGTGGGTGCAATCAACACATGACCGGTGATGCAAGAATGTTCAACTCAATCAACACCAATGGCAATGATGGTTATGATAGTATCACATTTGGTGACAATGGCAAAGGCAAGGTCAAAGGGCTTGGTAAGATTGCAATATCAAATGACATGAGCATATCCAATGTGTTGCTAGTAGAGAGCTTGAACTTCAATTTGCTGTCCGTGGCACAATTGTGTGATTTTGGATTCAAATACATATTTAGGGTAGATGATGTAGAAATCATAAGTGTAGATGACTCTAATTTAATCTTCAAATGTTTTAGATATGAGAATCTATACTTGGTTGATTTCAATGCTAGTGAAGCTAGATTATCTACATGCTTATTCACTAAGTCTAGCATGGGTTGGTTATGGCATAGAAGGCTTGGTCATGTTGGAATGAAATAATTGAATAGATTGGTTAAGTATGACTTAGTTAAAGGCTTGAAAGATATTGTGTTTGAAAAGGATAAGCTTTGTAGCTCTTGTCAAGCCGGCAAACAAGTTGGAAACACCCATCCTAAGAAAAGCATAATGAGCACTAGCAAAGCATTTGAGTTATTGCACATGGATTTGTTTAGGCCAACACAATACACTAGTATCGGTGGAAACAAATATGGCTTTGTAATAGTGGATGACTATACAAGATACACATGGGTGTTCATTCTAGTGGACAAAAGTGATGTATTTGCAACATTCAAATCATTTGTCAAAGGCATTCACAATGAGTTTGAAACAACCATCAAGAGAGTTAGAAGTGACAATGGTAGTGAGTTCAAGAACACTAGAATTGATGAGTTGTATGATGAATTTGGAATTATACATCAATTCTTGGCCAAGTACACACCTCAATCAAATGGCCTTGTTGAGAGAAAGAATAGAACACTCATTGATATGACAAGGTCTATGCTTAGTGAGTATAATGTGAGTCAATCTTTTTAGGCCAAAGCTATCAACACGGCTTGCTATTGTAGCAACCGTCTCTATTGTCACCGATTGAAAGAGAAGACACCATATGAGCTCTTGAATGGTAGAAAGCCAAACACTGCATATTTTTGGGTTTTTGGTTGCAAATGTTATATATTGAAGAAATGCACTAGATTGGGCAAGTTTGACAAGATATGTGATGAAGGATTCCTACTTGGTTATTCCACTACAAGCAAAGCATATAGAGTTTGGAATTTGGATAGTGGTACTCTTGAGGAAGTTCATGATGTTGAATTTGATGAAACCAATAGTTCACAAGTAGAGAATGAGAACTCAGAAGATATTAGAGGCATTCAACTTTTAAATGCCATGAAGAACATGGATATTGGTGAATTGAGGCCTTGGCAAGTTAATGATAATGAAGATGATCAAGTGCAAGTGCTCTCTAACTCAAATGTGCAAGATGATACAAATCAAGTTAGTGTAAGTGGCTCTCATGACATTGATCAAGATCAAGTAGCTAGTACATCATCTCAACCCAATGATCAAGCAAGTGCAAGCAATCAAGTTCCATTGCTCCAACCAACAAGTATTGCAAGAGATTATCCTTTGGATACAATTATTGGTGATATTTCTAGAGGTGTACAAACAAGATCAAGATTGGCATCATTTTGTGAACACTTCCCATTTGTATCATCTATTGAACCAAAGAACATAGATGAAGCATTGAAGGATGTTGATTGGATAAATGCTATGCATGAAGAGTTGAATAACTTCACAAGAAATCAAGTATGGGAGATGGTAGAAAGATCAAAGGGACACAATGTGATTGGAACCAAATGGGTCTTTAGAAACAAGCAAGATCAAGATGGGATAGTAGTAAGGAACAAAGCAAGATTAGTAGCACAAGGCTATACACAAGTTGAAGGTCTTGACTTTGGAGAAACATATGCCCCGGTTGCTAGATTGGAAGCAATTAGAATCTTGCTAGCCTATGCTTGTGCCCACAACATCAAGCTCTATCAAATGGATGTTAAGAGTGCATTTCTCAATGGCTACATCAATAAAAAAGTATAAGTTAAGCAACCTCTCGGTTTTGAAGATGATAAGAAACCCAACCATATATACAAGTTGTAGAAAGCATTGTATGGCTTGAAGCAAGCACCTAGAGCATGGTATGAGAGATTGAGGGATTTCCTACTCTCTAAAGGGTTCACAATGGGCAAGGTTGACATCACTCTTTTCATCAAGAAGATTGGAAAAGACTTGTTTGTGTTGCAAATCTATGTTGATGATATTATATTTGGATCAACCAATCAAGACTTTTGTGATGAGTTTGGAAAGATGATGGCTAATGAGTTTGAGATATCCATGATTGGAGAGTTGAGCTACTTCCTTGGTCTTCAAATCAAGCAATTGAAGAATGGTACATTTGTAAATCAAGGCAAGTACATCAAGGACATGATCAAGAAGTTTGGTATGAATGATAGCAAAGCCATTAGTACACCAATGGGAACCAATGGCAACTTAGATAGTGATGCAAGTGGCAACATGGTGGATCAAAAGTTGTATCGATCTATGATTGGAAGCCTACTCTATATGACCGCATCAAGGCTGGATGTCATGTTTAGTGTATGCATGTGTGCAAGATTTGAAGCATCACCAAGAGAAAGTCATTTGAAGGCTACAAAGAGAATATTGAGGTACTTAAAGCATACACCAAATATTGGTTTGTGGTATCCCAAAGGAGCAAAGTTTAAGCTAGTTGGTTACTCCGACTCGGATTATGCGGGATGCAAGGTTTAAAGGAAGAGCACCTCGGGCACATGTTAATTGCTGGGAAGATCACTTATTTCATGGTCATCAAAGAAGCAAAATAGTGTTGCATTATCAACCACCGAAGCCGAATACATATCCGCCGGTAGTTGTTGTGCACAAGTACTTTGGATGAAGGCCACTTTGAGTGACTTTGGAATTAAGTTCAAGAAAGTGCCATTGCTATGTGACAATGAGAGTGCAATCAAGTTGACCACCAATCCGGTTCAACGTGCAAGAACAAAGCACATTGATGTCTGCCACCATTTCATAAGAGATCACCAACAAAAAGGGGACATTTGCATTGAGAGTGTAGGCACCGAAGATCAACTTGCCGACATATTCACCAAACCATTAGATGAGAAAAGGTTTTACAAGCTGAGGAATGAGTTGAATATATTGGATTTCTTAAATATGTGTTGATGCAACTCCCCACTTATATAACATGCCTCTCCTTCGAGCAATCCAAGGTAAAAGTTGATTGACATGGCATACATCCTTGCTAAGGACTTGTTTAGTGCATCTAGACATCTTTCATGTTTAATAGGCTCATTCATGAAAATCAAATGAATTTGATGATTGTATGGTACCACTATTGCTTCTATGCTTGACTTAATCTAGTGGTAGCATATGACATGTTTATGGGCTTGTAAACCTAGTGTTTGATCTAGAAAATGAGCTCTAAGTGTTTAACTCAACATGGTACAAGATAACCCTTATTTGGAGGTGTGAAGAAGCTTGTCCTTGGATCAAACCGAGTTAGAAATCTATTGCAAATGATCTAGATTGGACCAAATTTAGGAAAATTATCCTCACCCTATTGATTGACATTGATAATATTAACCTATCTATTTTTTGAACCTTTGTGGTCATTGATGACAAAGGGGGAGAGAAACAAAGATATAAGTGATAGGGGGAGAAACAACAAAGATATTAGTACATGGGGAGAAAAGACAAAAGATATATTAGTGTACTAAGATGGTGAAAAGACATCAAAGGTATGATAAAGGAAAGGAATCAACTAAAATTTTGAGCACACAAGTAGAGGGAGCAAGCTCATGAACTTGTATGGTGCATTTGAATGTGCATTTCATATGTTTGCTTGCATGACATAAGTTTTGAATTTCAACATCCATGCTTGTGTGGCGTATGCTAGTTATAAGGTTGAATGATGAAATGAAATCATTAGATAACTTTTATTTCCAAGCAAGTTTTTACAAATGGTATCTTTTTAAAGTATGTTTCCAAGTGATATAGAACTAACCATGGTGCTAAGGATGGTATAATGGTGCACTCCGATTGGTATCACGCTTCAAAGGTCCACATTTTACACCTTAGCATCATTTGGTAGACATTGTCTCCTATAATTCCTATCTAAGCATATATGCAAGCTACAATCCAAACTCTTAGCACATATGTAGGGGGAGCAATTGCTACCATATGGAGTTCATGAAACTTGTCCATATCCTTTTTTACATGGTAAATATGCTTGGGCAAGCAACATGGATTCAATTGAATTTCAATTCATATCTTTGTGAATGGGTTGTCATCAATTACCAAAAAGGGGGAGATTGAAAGCTCTAGTTTGGTTTTGGTGAATTGATAAAACCCTAAGTGCTAACCTAGTTTATCAAGTGATCATGAGATAGGTAGCACATTCCAAGCAGTGAAGCAAATGAAGATCATGACATAAAGATGGCGACGCCATGGTAATGATCAAGTGCTTAGACTTGGAAAGAAGAAAGAGAAAAACAAAAAGCTCATGGCAAAGGTATAAACCATATGAGCTATTTTAGTTTGGTGATCAAGACACTTAGTGAGTGTGATCACATTTAGATTTGATAGTCATACTATTAAGAGGGGTGAAACTCGTATCGGAATGCGATTATCAAAGTGCCACTAGATGCTCTAACTCATTGCATATGCATTTAGGATCTAGTGGAGTGCTAACACCCTTGAAAATGTTTGTGAAAATACGCTAACACATGTGCACAAGGTGATACACTTGGTGGTTGGCACATTTGATCAAGGGTGGTGAAGTTTAGGTGCAAGGGTAAGTAACTCCACTGGTGGAGTGTCCGCCCGTAGAGTGCGGACAGTCCGACGGTGCCACCGGCGCCCTAAATAGAAAAGACGGAGGTCACTAGAAGTGACCAGACGCTATCCTCGGTTGGACCAACACGTCTAGTCAGGTGTAACAGCGAAGACGCTGGCATCGGTCAAATGACCGAACGCTGGGTCGCTCTATGACCGGATGCTGGCAGGGTCCGGTCAAGCATGACCGGACGAGTTCGGTCGGCAAAATACGTTTCTAGAACCTTACTGGAAATGACCGGACGCTGGAGGCTCAGAGTCTAGTCAGTTGTAGCGGAGCGTCCGGTCAACAGATGACCGTTGAGATCAGATGACTCCTATTGAACGCAGCGTGACACATGGCTGACATCGAGCGACCGGACGCTGGGTCCTGAGTCCGGTCAATCGGACCGGAGCGTCCGGTCACCCCGCGCTATACCTAGTGAAGGGGTACAACGGCTCTATTTCTTGGGGGCTTCTATTTAAGCCCCATGGCCGGTTCAAGCTCACACCTTTGGCCCTTTTCATTGACATAGCAACCTTGCGAGCTTAGCCAAAGCCCTCCCACTCATCTCCATCGTTGATTCATCATCTTTGTGAGATAGGGAGAGAATCCAAGTGCATTGCTTGAGTGTTTGCATCTAGAGGCACTTGGTGTTCGTGTTTCGCTGTAGGATTCGCTTGTTACTCTTGGTGATTGCCGCCACCTAGATGGCTTGGAGCAGCAAGGATCATCGAGCAGAGGGTGGTGATTGTCTCTGGCTCCGATCGTGGTGATTGTGAGGGGTTCTTGATCTTTCCCCGGTGGAGAGCCAAAAGGTACTCTAGTGGATTGCTCGTGGCTTGTGTGATCCTCATCTTGTGTTGGTTGTGCGACACCCTATTGAGGGTTTGGCGTGTGAAGCCAATTAGCGCGTGAACCTCCAAGTGAGTGAATCGCCACAACGAGGAGTAGCTTGCCGGCAAGCAAGTGAACCTCGATAAAAAATCATTGTGTTCATCATTAATTCCGAGGTGATTGGTCTTCATTGTTATTCATCCTTGTGATTAATTGGTTTCTTCATCTACACGGCGGTATAACCTTCTTGATCCCTCTCTTTACTTTACCGCAAACTAGTTGACAAGTTCTTTAGTGTAGCTAGTTGTGAGAGCTTGCTTGCTTGGTTGGTGTGGCTCTTTAGTTAGCCTTTGAGAGTACACTAACATAGGGTAGTGTCATAGCTTTTGTGTGAATAGGCACTATCTAAACTAAAATTGTGGTAGGTGGCTTACATTTTAAGTAGGCTAGCGCAACACTTGCTTCGCCTCATAATTGTCTAACCATTTTGTTAAGTGTTGTTGTAGAAATTTTTATTAGGCTATTCACCCCCCCTCTATCCATTAGGACCTTTTAGAGAGCGGGTGAGCGAGGGGGAGGACTTATAGATCCTTTTGTGAACCCAGAGCGTGATGTCGAACTAGAGACTGCCGCAGGCGGTGCTAGATTAATCTACGAGGCCTTCTTCAGGATGGAGCCATGTGTGAATTTTCTCTGGTGGATCTTCACCGAGCGAGCTTTGTCAGAGGGGAAGTTGCTCAGGATCGTGCTAGTGGAGGGTTCCGTGCCTGTAGCTGCTCAGGTTGGCCAGTTCAAAAAATTTGATGAGATTTCTTCCAGCCATGGCGGCCATACCTCGGTAGCGGCGCCTCTACCCAGGAGTTGCCTCGATTGCATGAGAAGGTTAGGAGCTTCATGCTCTTCTATTGAGCATCTATGGGTGCGACACCCTTAAGGTACCTGTTGCGCTTGCCGAAGTTGAGGGAGCAGAACCGAGCGGGTCCCTTGAGGTACCCGTTGCACTCGCCAAAGTTGAGGGAGCGAAACCAGGCGGGGCACCAGCGGTTGTGGTTATGTCCGGCATCGTGTGCCGTGGTTTCTCCTTTAGCGTTCAAGCGATGTCATCGAGCGGTCGCAGTAGTATTTGTAGTAGTAGAAAATGTAATAGTTGAGTGCGGAGTCGGAGTCAAAAGCAGTGTTTTTGGCCAGACCTTTCGGTCAAAGAGGCCATTCGGAGGCGGGCTGGCGACCGGATCGAGCGCTCCTGTCAAAGAGGTGGGCTAGAGCCAGAAAATGGGTGATGTTCCTTCTTGGCCTGACCTTCCGGTCAGAGATTAGATCAGTCCTCCGACCTGGTGCTCAGGTACTTGGGCTAGCCCATGAGTTGTGTGATGTCTGCTTGGGCCGAGCTTTGGCGTGGAAGCCGGTCCCTGAGGGACCCCAGGTTTATGAACCCGACACTACCCATCCATCCCTCCTATTCATATATGCCAATTCATGATTCACAAAAAAATGGGGGAAAACACAAAGGATAAGTAGACAAGTTTTCTGCTACAGATATGTTAATTATCCACACTTATAGAAGCAGCAGTAGCATACTACGCAGAACAGGTAATTCCTAGGCTAATAAAAAATAAGATCAATCGGCAGTCATAGCTGTTGGCAAGTGCAAGCTATTGTTCAAATAATATACCTGCATACAATGACTACAGCTGCGTTTTTCTTCTCAATTCAAACATTGCCTCCACCAACAATGCCTCCACTGATACCATCGCAAGTAAGCACAAGGAAAAGCATTAGCTACTAAGGCAAACCAAAGTAAACTAATCCAGTGGCAGCTAAGCATTACCTAATCTGTTGTTTGAGCCAAATCAAGCGAACATTTTTGTTTTTCATTTTCATAAATACCTCCCTGTCATTCTCAGATTTGAAGATATTCATAGCATACACCTTCTCCACATCAGTAAGTTCCATTGCATCCACTTCATCGAGACACTTGTCAACTGAAAATTCTTCGTCTTGTTTCTTCTTTTCATTTAGAGCTTCCATGGTTTTATTTGTTTGCATCTTCTTAAATTGCACAAAACCATCAATAGCAGCACCAATATGACTTTGCTTACGCTTTCTCCCACCACTCGTTCCTTGCACAAAATATTGATTGGAAGGTGCAGACTGAGCTTCATTGCGTGCACTTGAGACGTCTAGCCCATCAAAAGTAGCACATGGACTTGTGCTATCAGACACTGCAATAGGAGCAGCAGGAGCAGCCAGAGTAGCCGGAGCAGCTGGAGCAGCAATAGGAACAAGAGGAGCAGGCTGTAAGTGCTTAGTTGATGTGAAGTTTAGATCTCCTGTAGCAACACTTCCTATGCAAAAAAAAAATAGTGCACAAATCATACTTCAAGTGCAGGCATACTATAACTTAAACTGAAAGCAGTACAGTCATACTATCAAGTTAGATGGTGCTTTACTCTCAAGTAGAACAATAAGGCTACATAACCTTAGAGAGAAGTTTCAAATAACATACCAGCATACAATGACGTACAGTCTTCATATAAAGGAAACGGCTTCTTCTGGAACCTAGCCATTTTTCCATTATCCTATTTAATACCAAGACAATAGCATAGTTAGTGCTTGCAACCAGAATATGGCAACAATTTTTTGGTTCAATGAAAAATTCTTACATTGATCAGTTTCTTCCATTTTTCTGGTTCCACAATGACCATGGCCAATGAGTCATTCCAACCAACACCACTATCCTTTAACGCTACATGTATCGCCTTCTAGCTACCCTTTAGCTCCTTTTCCTTCTCTTGTAGCTGCTGCTTTGTGAAGCGTGCTAAAAGATACATTTGGGTAAACTTCTCTAAGATACTTCTCCAACCCTCTCCACTCCATCCATTCTGACCCCTGAACAAGGGGATGTTCACATGGTCCCTCATAATGTCAACAAGCCCTTTCTCATATCTAGAGTTCCATGTAGCCCTTGCTTTCGACATTGCTGCAAGAAATAATTACAGAAATACATAACTCATAAAATATTATAGAATGCATTGGAGAATTTATTATAGAATGTTGCATCACACAGAAATACATAACTCATAACATATTATAGAATGTATTGGAGAATTTATTATAGAATGTTGCATCACATAATGTATTACAGAAATACATAACTCATAACTCATAAATTACATTCCAAACACTACTATCCTACACATTGTAGGCAGCCCACATCTGATGGGCTATCTGGTCTCGTAGGGTATTTCCATGGTTTGATTCCATCTCACTTGGGTAGTTAGTGTCTCCCTCTGGCATGTCGACATAATTTGATGGGTTGATATTATCAGGTAGGATGTCTAGCCACTCTTCACTCCCATTCAACCCTCTAATGATGTTGTGAAACATAGCAGCAGCTGCTGGAATCATAACTTGAGATTCAATTGGGTAATGTGTCCCCACTTTCAGAATTGGAAATCGCTTTTTGAGAACCCCAAAGGCCCTCTCAATGTGATTTCAAAGAATTACATGTCGATGATTGAACAATTTCTTGTAGTTGGCATATGCATTTCCCCTCTGGCCACATCTCCTGAACTCACTGAGATGATACTTAACTCCTCGGTAGGGAGCAAGGAATGATGGTGTGTTTGCATATCCACCGTCTACAAGATAGAATTTGCCTACCGGCATAGTAAATCCCTTGCCAAGAGCAGACCGCAACACTCCTGCATCAGATGCGGATCCTTCCCAACCAGATGAGATGAAAGTGAACTTCAGGTCAAAGTCACAGGCAAACATAACATTCTACGATACTGTCCCCTTCCTATTTCTATAGGGACTGGCCTTGTCTTGTCCAATTATGATAGGGACATGCGTACCATCGATAGCGCCGATGCAGTTCTGCAGGTAAGAAAAATTACTAATGATTTGGATTGTATTTAGGAATGGTATTAAGGAAAGTGTACTGTATGTATTAACCGACCTAAAAGAATGGCATAAATCTAGGGTCACATGTAATCTTCATGTGTGTGGCTTGGATTCGGAAGTCTGATGAATTTTTGGGTTAATGTTGGAATGATATTGAAGACATCATTTAGTTTCCTATGCACTGTCTCACCACTATGTTGAAACTCCTTCTTTAGTCTCTCTGTGCTTGCATTATGAGAGAGCATGAACATAAAAAGACCAAGTTGCTCCTCAATCTTCATACCACGTGTGTCACGCAGCAAGTTCTCGGCCCTGAGAAAGTTTGCTATAGTTCTAAATATTTCAGCCTCCATCCTAAATTCTTCCTTGCACCAATTCTCGTGTCCTTCGAGGATCTCTTTAACCTTTTTAGCACCAGGAAGAGAATAGGTATGCTCAGGTGTTTTCTCTTCATCGAGAAAGGGCATTGCAGCAGGGAGAAGAACAAAGAATAGCTCCTCATCTTCTTCTTCCTCTTCCAACAAAAAATTCCTAGCAAGCTCTTCCCAAAAAGCCATCTAGTGTTACATATATGAAATTATATTATTACATATATATATATATAAAAAGCTGCCAAGTACCACAAATCCACAACCACAATTGGCAAAACAGAGCACTAGAGAGAGCATGCTCTTAGGAGGAACACGCTAGGAACTTTCTAAAAGTCAAGGGCTAACTTTGAGAAAATTCCTAGCATGCTCCTCCCAAGAACAAAGAATAGCTCAACTAGTGATATGTGGACCCTAGGAACAGTTAGAAATTTCTCAATAAGCTACTGAAGTACCGCACTTGCCAATACACAAGAAAACTTGGTGTTGTATCTGAACTGTAAATAGCAGGAGCTCACAACTGCTACTGAAACTGACAAAATTAAGAGAATAGCAACACTGTGGTTTTTTTACTAATAAAAGCAAAAGTGTGGACAACTTACATTTTTTCTCATCTTCAGTATTATCATTATAGGTGTAGTAAACACAGTACAATTTACTTGCATGTGACCATCACCTATTTGAAGTTATATATGGTTTCACTTATGAATAGATCAATAACTATTTGTTCATATCAGACTGGAAGGACTTTAGTAACCGATAATTTTATTCAAGATTATTACAGAACAGTTGATTTGTTTAATGTATTTCCTGTAACAAGAACACTGTCAATTTATTGCTAATCCAAGTCATGCGAGCAAATAAGACTAATGACTCCCATCTATCTCAGATAACACAAGGCAATGTGGTTTCAGGAATTGGTTGGAGTACAAAAACATTATTTGCTAGGCAATCACCATCAAAAGCACACAAGTTCAGCAACTGTGTTAGCGGCTGCTTGCTAAGGTAGTAAGCTATGCAAATGAGCAGATCCCTAACATTCAATTATCGAATCAGAAACCAATTTAACAGATGCACACACAAAATTTCAGGATCCACAAGAAACGGTGTGACAAGAGAAGAAGAGGAGAAACCTTAGGTAGAGTAGAGAGATCCGAGCGAAGGGCAAGAGGTGGTGTCGTGTAGACGGCAGCGTCGATGCTTCTCATGGGTGGCACAATGGGTAGCGGTAGTGGTGTCCTGGCTTGCAGATCTGCAGCTCCAAGATCCACGAAAAGCAATGGAGGTGTGGGTCAAACCCTAGCGGATCCAGAAACTACTGCAACGAAGGAGATGAGGTGCACTGACCTTCGAGACGGATGACAATGGCGGTGGAGATGGCGACGGCGGACGAGGAGCGAGGCGGCGACGGTGGATGAGTTAGGTGGCGGCGATGGAGGAGCGCCCGAGAGCGACCCCCGCGTCGACGTCGCACGCACGAGAGAGACCAAGCGACAACAAGGTGGAGGGATGTCGCGGCGGCGGATGGATGCTAGGGCGGGGGCGGCAGCGGACAGATGCCGGGGCGGGGGTGGCCGGATGCTGTGGTGGCGGCGGCCTCGCGACTGAGCGGCATCGCGAGCGGAAGAAGAAAGCTCGCAAGTCGCACGGGAAACCCTCCCGGCCTAACGAGTCGTGGATTTCTTCCGCGCGGAAAATGCAGGGAAGCGGGCTGCGATCCTCGCCTTGGTGGGCTACCAAAGGGCGCACAAATTTGGCCCGAGGGAGGATGGCACGGGGCAGATTAGCCCAGGGAAAAGGCCGGGATCCCGCCGAGAATCTAGGCCGCCAAAGTAGGCCTAAAAGAATGCAATTTTTGGTCTGGTCTTAAGTTTAATTAAGTATGCAGGAAAAAAAATTAGTATCAACAATTATGATAAATAGTATCACAAATGCTAGTACCTTTTTTAAAATTTGGTGAAAATAGTTTGGGACCTGCCATACTTCAGACGCCTGAAATAGGCTTCTGTTCAGGCGACATGTATTTGCATTGCTCTCTAATCAATGACACTTAAAACGGGTCCACAAAATCTTGAAGCAATATCGACGGAGCACACGTTGCCTGAATAGATCAAAAATTTTAGGCGACTGACGCATAGGAAAAGTGAAATAGTTTAACTCAATACTATAGCTAGAATAGTATATTTATTCCTATAGATGGATGGAGTATTGAAAAACGTAGTTACACCTTGGCACCAAAACTCACGTGTACGAATAATAATTTTTTTCATGTCACAATGAAATGCCCTCACCTAGAATTTATTTGATCTTAATGCATATTTTACCTAGTTTGCCAAATTTAGATTCGTCAAAACAATTACTATTTCCTCCGGTCGTAAATATGCGACAGTTTGGCTATTGAGAACGTTTTAAGAAAAAATGACTTTGACCACTAGTATTGATATAAAATATTTATAGAACAGCAAAATATAATTTTATAAAGTACCCGTTAAGACAAATCTACCAGCATTATATCTAAATGTCCAAACTCAATACAAAAAGGTAATGCAGGCATTACTTTAAAAATGGTTCACTTAAGACAGTTCAAAACATCACTAATCTATGACCTGAGGAAGAAATAGAGTGTTTGTTTTGAGTGATACATCGTGCGTTCATTTCTCAAATTTGTGTATTTGGTTTGTGGAATAAAGTGGTCCATCATCGTGTCACTCTCAAGTTTTTTTTTTTACTTTGTGGAATAGAATAGGTTGATCCTTCACCACCTCATTCCTCGTAAGCTAATAATTAGTATTAGTATGAGAAATAGGCTCATGATGCATCACCTAGAATAGGTCGATTTTCCAAACCAAACACTCCAGTGGCATGACCTCATTTATCCTACTAGTTCTAATTATTACTCTCTCAGTTCTAAATTATAAGTCGCTTTGATTTTTTTGGTATATCTATTTTGTATTAATATATCTAGATACATAACAAAATGGATGAACTAAAAAAATCAAAGCGACTTATAATTTGGAACGGATGGAGTAGTTTATAAGGAGTGAGTTCATCACCTCATTCTATTCCACAAACCAAATAAAAGAGTAAAATGATAGTGGACTATTTCATTCCACGAACAGAACACCCCTAACAGATTCAATAAAAAGTGCTCCGGTTTGGATCAAATCTCCCTACCATTTGATGCCGTTGCCAATAGGCCCAATAATGGTTTCACTCAATATCAATAAAAACCATAACTAATACGCCCTGGAGGAATATTGTTTGCACACTAATTTCTTCTCTATCTTAAACATGCATCCCCTGTACGCCTGGGTTTGGACTTAGGACAGCCCTGCTTCGCTTTCTGTGTGAGTGTGGCGTCAATTTTGCATCAGCGCTTGCTATCATCACGACGAGAATGTACCGTGAATATACAAAGCACAACACAACAATTGTATATGTAGACTAATGGGAAAAGGCAGTCCACAAAATACGATGCGGACGAGAAAAGGCCAAAAGGGCCATTGGTGATAGACTGATACCCACCAAAGTCGATGCTCCAATTTTTTTTTTCTATTGCACAAATCAGTGATGCGTGCAACCGAGAAAGACTACCATTTCGGCACTTCCGGGGCCTTCTCTAATCATGGAGGCCACATGGCGAGAGTTAGGGTTCTAGGTGAAGTTGGAGCCCCTTTTATTTTATCAAAAGCAAGAGAAACACTATTTTTACATCTTACCCCCCAAAAAACCATAAATATGGGAAGTTTTTCGAAGGAAAAAAGGGTGAAACTTACACAAGCAACATTGTTCACTGTTCATCTATTTTCATCTGCACCACTGCTCTCTATCTGTGATCCACGAAACCATAACAAAAAGGCAGAAGGTACAGCACGAATGACTTAGAAATAGATCAACAGAAGTATGAAACGTAGGAGAAGCTCTAGGGCCTTGTTTAGTTACCCTCCAAATTCCAAGTTTTTTCACTCTCTCTCCATCACATCAATTTTTAGCCGTTTGCATGGAGCATTAAATATAGATAAAAAAAATAACTAATTGTATAGTTTAGTTCGAAATCACGAGATGAATCTTTTGAGCTTAATTGGTCCACGATTGGATAATATTTACCAAATAAGACGAAAGTGCTACTATTCATCGGTTTGAAATTATTCACAATCTAAATAAGGCCTAGATTTGACTAATTCACGTGTTTTGAGCACACGGTTTCTCTTCACGCGTACGCAATTTGCGCCTCGGATCATGCATACATTTTTTTTTCTAGAGAAAAAATAGTCTTGAACCAAAAACCGAGATGATAGTCTTAATGTTTTCACAGGACGTAAGAAGAAACCAAAAACCGAGATGATAGTCTTAATGCACGACTCCACCGATCTATACCCTCAAAAGGAGAAGAAACGAAAGAAGGGGGGAACCGGGGAAGAAAGATTTTTGCCACCTGCTACGAGCTAGAAGCTACTGGGCGCCCGGCCGGAGAAGGCCATGGCGAAGAGGAGGATGACGAGGTAGAAGAGGATGACGACCAGCTTCATCTGGAACATGGCGAAGAAGAGCTTGACCATGAACACAAGCAGCAGCGCGTCGAATATGATCGTTATGGCCACCTCCAGGGGCTCCATCACAGGTCACCGCTGCCACCGACCAGACCACCAGCAAAGGCGAGATCAACGCTCTCTGGGACGAACCAAGAAAACAAGCACAAGGGAGAAAAAATTGGTAAAGGTGGATCGGTGCGGTGAGTTGGGGAAGAGAAGGCGAGGGGAGAAACCAGCGGACTAGAAGACGCACCTGACTCCCTGAAGGCGACGCGTTTTCCGATTGAGTGACACTGCTTGCCTGGCTGGGTCTTTGGCCTGGGGTCGTCGCTGATTGCGCGATGTTGGGTGTGTGGGTGTGGCCAGGCGGGCAGGGTGACGAAGGTTCGGAACAAAGAAGAGCGGTCCCGCCGACGTGAACCACCGAGCTGACGGGTCGGAATCGGACGGGCGCGCCGCGTGGGGTGTCAAGCCGCACCCGCGCGTACACACCACACCACGGCGGATGATGGATCACCTGCCACTGCCACCGACTATGTTAACCTCCGGTTCGGTCAGTGCTTCAGTAGAGCGCAACAGCACACCGATTGCTAGACTGCTGAGCCACATGTGCTGCATCTGGGTTTCTATAAGCTGATAACGACTGTGATTCAGGAATCGAAGAGCCTGCGCAGTCCCAGAGATCATCCCATGTGGCCATGTGGACAAAGAGCCAGAACTGAGTATATCAGAAGCATCGAGACTGATTAATCTGCAAGAAGAGAAAGACTAGTGAACATTAGCATATAGAATTAGGTTTGCCGTCCATCTCAGTGTGGCTAAGGTACATCACAAGGTCACAATTGCACACAGGTTAGATCAACAGTAGGTCTCCTTTAACGGTAGCAATTACAATGCAAAGATTTTGCACTTAGCAATTCAAGTTTTGAGAAACTAGTGCTTTGGAGGGCTTACAAGGCTACAGTAGGGCACAATTGAATTCAGTGCTTGGTTGAGTTCTACTGCTCCAAGACAGTTCTCAAGTCTGGAAGAACCGAAGAATTGAGTGTATCAGAGCCATCGAGACTAATTCATCTGCAAGAATAAGAGGAGTGAGCAGTAGACAACAACAGTAGGTATCCATTAAGAGTTTGGCTAAGGTGTGTCACAGAGTCACAGTTGTACACAGGTTAGATAATAAATTAACAGCAGTAGGTCTCCTTTAACAGTAGCAACCACATATGTGATTAGTTTGCACCTAACAATTCACATTTCAAGAAATTAGTGTTTTGGAGGGCTGTATGGTTAGGGCACAAGTGCCGTATTTCAGTGCTTGGTGGTGTTCCAGTTCCACTGCTCTAAGACAGCTTCCAGGTCTGGAGGACTAAACTAACGAGCACAAAGAAAGAATACAATTATACAAGTGGAACATGGTGGAGTAGTAGTAGCGGGGCAGTACACCAACAATCATAGGGTGTGAATGTAAAAAAATACTAACCCAAGCAGTGGATTCGGTGTGTAATCGGACCACTTCTTTCTATTAATATACAATGGCACGCAGCTCTCCTATATGTTCGAGGGAAAAAAACAAGAGTACAAGCATGAAGGTCCAAAATGGAATCCCTTTCGCAGTTATGATTCAATTTAACCATCAATATAGCTGTTACAAGTACAGTAATTGACACAGTAAGTATACAGACTCATTGACTAACCATAAACTTTTACGGGAAAAACTTACTGCAGAATCCAGAATACGAAAAAAATTCACTCCCCTTGCATGTCTTCTGAATCAATAAGATACATGTAGGCAACCCAGAGATGTTTTTTATATTTTCCAAGTCTTCAACTGAAAAGAGACAAGTGCTTTCAAACTGGACTCATTAAATTAAGTTAAACAAGAATGCATGAATTATCTTCAAGAAGCTTTGTTTTTTTTTTGTTGATGTTTCATTCTTTTCCTTTTCTTCTCTTTGTTTAGTTTTTAGTTTTTGTTCCTCCTTTTTTTCCTTTAGTTTCTTAGTTTGCCTTTCGTTTTCCTTCAGACTTTTCCTACCTTTATTTACTCATTCTTTTTCTTAAAATAATAATGACAGGCAGCTCTACTCTGGTTCAAGAAAAAATACTTCTTGCCTTATGATCAAACAACATAATATACATTCAGCATAATGATACGCACCTGTTTTTCATGGTAAATGATGCAACGAATTGGGGAGACCTTCCAAAACTTCATTATAAAAATTCTTCTTGTCCAACTGGAATGATAGCCCTTCATAGGCACACAATTAAAAAGAGAACCCATAGCACCAAATCAGGGTCATATCATCATATGTCACTATGTCAGTGAAACCAACCCATTGTAGTTATGCTTAGACTTGAGCTTGAAACACTATTTGTAGTATATTTACATCTTCTGGAGCATCACCACTGTAATCTTCACTTTGTGTGTAGCAGAGGTGCCCAGAAAAGATACAGTTGACAGATTCAAATTTTTGGAAAGGGGAGCTGTAATTTCTCTACTGTTATTCTGAAGCTAGTTCAAATCATGTGAGCTATCTTGTGTTGCCAAAAGTTTCAGGAACTGGGTGAAGTAGAGCGTCATGACAATTATGTTCAAAATAAGTGTACTCAATTGCAATAACTTTAGAGCATAATTCTCCACCATGAAAGCATTCATGATCTGCCAACAGAATTTGCTGATGGCTACTGTTTAGAAGGAGATATCCTTGAATACCTGTGCAAGTCACTGCATCAAGAGAACACACATTCAGGAAGTTAATTATCCATCAACTCTAGTCTGCTACTTTACCTTCATGAAAATTGAGAATACACAGGAATCCTCATTTGCTCAGAAGTCAGAACTGTCCCCACTGCTGACCAAACATCACAACAAATTCAAGTAGTAAGTTCCCACATCAGCAAATCCAATATCTCATAAATTTCCAATGATAAAGGATGCTTCCCTTTCCATGAAAAGAAGGCATGATATTGTCCTCTTAATTGCAACCAGCTGCACCCACCATCTTTCTTAAGGTTAGCCCCTTGCATCAGTATCCTCGTCTCAGCAGCATCTTTCCATTTACCACACGATGCATACATGTTTGAGAGTAGCACATAGCCTGCTGTATTATCCTTCTCCAACTCATGAAGTTTCTTTGCTGCCCTCTCACCGATCTCCTTGTTCCTGTAAGTGTTGCAAGCACTCAGAAGAGATGACCATGAACTTGTGTCTGATTTACTTGGAACCTTCATGAGAAGCTCTTCTGCTTCTGGCAAACGGCCAGCTCTAGCTAGGACATCAACCATGCAAGTGTAGTGTTTATCTTTAGGTGGGATACCATGTACCTGCATTGTTTCAAAATAATGTATGGCTTGCTCCACCAAACCACAGTGGGAACAAGCAAATAGAATAGCTAGAAATGTATGCTCGTTTGGTGCTATTCCATTTGCTATCATATCCTCAAACAACAAAATAGACTCTTCAGCAAAGCCGTTTTCTGCAAGTCCCTGAACCATGGCAGTCCAAGTGATATTGTTTTTTTCAGGCATTTGATAGAACATCCTCCTGGAGCTGTCCAAATCCCCTGACTTGGCATACATGTCACTGAGTGCAGTCCCCATAAAGATGTTATCTTCGATTCCAAGCTTGACAATCTCAGCGTGAACCATCTTGCCCATCTCCAAAGAGCACAAGTTTGCACATGCAAGAAGAACACTTGACAAGGTGATTTCCCCTGGAATCTGTCCTGAAGCCAACATTGCACAGAAATAATTTAGTGCATCACCAAATCGTCGATTTTCTGCATAACCAGAAATCATTGCATTCCATGAAGCTGAATTCCTTGCAGGCATCTTCTTGAAGAGATCCTCTGCTTCCACCATTTTCCCATTCCAGCTATAACCTGAAATAAGAGAGTTCCAGCATACTGTGTTCTTTTCTGGGAGGGAATTAAAAACCCTTTGAGCGTCAGTACATTGTTTGCATTTGCAGTACATGTCAATCAAAGAGCTGGATACAAACAAATTGGTACTAGAGCCCATCTTCAGTGCATTGGCATGTATCCTTGTTCCTCCTCTTAAATCTTGAAGGGTAGCACAAGCACTGAGCACACTAGAGAAGCATGAAATGTTTGGCCTGCAACCGTCAGCAAGCATTTGGCTGTAAAGCACTAAAGCCTCAATGCTTCTGCAGGATCACCTTTCTGCTCATGCCTTGCAATCAAAGTACCCCAGGAGACCTCGTTCCTCTCAGGCATTGCATCAAGAACCTGCCGTGCTCCCTCGAGGTCACCCAAGTCAGCATACACATCAAGTAATGCGGTCCATGAGACGACATCCCTCACCTCCATGTCATCAAACACCCTGTGTGCCGCAGCTGCATCTCCCATTCTTAGATACAGAGTGATCAAAGAATTGTGTACCTCAATACTCTTTTCAAACAAGTTGCATTTGATTGCCAATCCCACCGCACCCATAGCAAGATCAAATTCACCTGCACCAACACAGGCCTTGATCACACAAATCAGAGTAACCACATTAGGTCTCACACTGCAGCTTAGCATCTTGCGAAACACAGGGAATGCATTCCTCTGGAGTTCATTGCGGACAAACCCAGCAATCATGGCTGTGAAGAAGGCAACCGAGTGGAGCGGGCATCGTTCATAGAGCTCAACAGCGTCCCTCACAGACCCACGCTTCATGAGCGCGTCGACCATGGTTGTGTACGACACGATACTCTTCTCGGGCATTCCGTCGAATAGCCTGCGGGCAGAGGCAATGTCCCCGGCCTTCACGTGCTCTGACACCATGAAGTCGTAAGTGAAGGAGGATGCTGCATCGGCGGCAACGAAGTCTCGGAAGGCCCGGTCACGGTCCGTGGCGCGCGCGAAGGAGGCGTAGGCTGTGAGAAGGTTCGATGCGACGGAGCGGTCGGCAGCGAGGCCAGAGCGGAGGGTGTGCGCGTGTAGGGAGAGGACAAGCGGCAGGCAACCGGAGGAGGGCGCGTAAGCGAGCGTGGCGGTGGAGGCGGCTCTCGTAGCGCGGCAGAGACGGAGGAGGGAGGCGCAGGTCTCGGAGTAGGACTTGAAGGCCTTCGCCGTGGGCGCCAGCGGTGGACCATTAGCCAGGCGGAGCTTGAACGCCCTTATCGGGAGGGTTAAAAAAGAGAGGTCTTTCTCCGGCTTACTCCGCGTCGTCGGTGAAATCCGCGCCTTGGCCAGCTCCGGCGGTGGCCGTGGCGGCCGTGTCCGCCTCGTGCGGACCGCCGCTCTCATGCTCCCATGATTCGAACTTCCAAAGACTTTCCGCTGTTGGGAACTTCGCTCTCTTTAATCATGCGCGAATAGCGGTAGCGCGATAGTGGGCTGCTCAGCTGGGGTGGTGTCACCAATGGTGCCTCTACTTCCACGGTCAGCGATAAAGGCTGGACATCAGAGAAGAGCGACAAGGAGCCAAGGAAACTGATGGGAGAGGCGAGCAGGCCGAATCGACTGAAGAAGCCCAGCCACAAGACATTCGGCCCAGAATTGATCAACTAGGGACCCTGCGTGGCCGATGAGGGAGGGCAAGCCCAACTAGGCTCCCCTTTGTAATCGAGACACAGAGAGAGACGTGGAGGACTCGAACTCGGACTCGTATCAAACCGTGCCTGAGGGCGGCGGCGGCGGCGCACGGCGATCTCGTTGATCGGCCGGCGTTCGACCGAGTTTCCACCCAAATACTACTTAATTATCGTTCGTCTATATCGTTCCGGTTACATCCTGTTATCGGAGCCGTTCGATCCGTAATCGTAGCGTTTCCGTATCCCATCGATTGACTCTGCAAACGCTTTGGGTTTGATCGAGATCTCCGGAGGTCAGTGAGCTGCTGCCGCCAGAGGTTTGTCCGTAATTCCCAAGCACCGTGAGTCAATTTGTGGAGGAAATCACGATTCTGGCATCGCACCCATACCTCATGCGCGGGCAGATGGCCATGGCAACACCAGACGAGCAATTGGGCAGATCTTGGCGGTGTTGAGCGAGAACTCGAAGGGGATCAACGAGCTCAAGAGCTCGATGTCAGAGATGAGGACTCTGAAGACGGAGTTGATGACCTAGAAGCCTGAGGTCGACAATCGCGTCCATTAGTTGGAACACACGGTGCTGGATCTTGGCGAGCGCATCGATCAAGCTCTGGGATCCTCCCTACCGTAAGCACAGGTGATCGATCCATCTGCGGTGGAGCAGTCGGAGGTCGTCACCATCGCCCAGCCTCCACTCACCGCGGCGATTCGGGAGGACTACTTCGCCTCTCCGAGCGCCACGGGGCAAGCTCCGCGTATCCGGAGCTTCACCCGTGTGGCAGAACCGTCTAAAATAACTTACTTTCGAAGGTGCTTGTCTTTCATTAGACATTAAACACCCTAAGAGTGAGCTAATTTAAATAGTTCTGTCGAGCACACCCTATGGGAGAACCCAAAAATCCATATTTTTTAACAGGATCATAAATAGGAGAATAAAGCTTACAATATTTTAGCCATTTCTTACATCACTTTGCGTGCAACATCAAAGTATAATATTTATTATTTATAACAGCAAAATATAACCATATTATCAGAGTTTCAGCGAAAATAAAATCATTTAATGTCAAGTCAAATATTAATATGATGATATGTTATATACATCATAATAGGTTATAAATTTTTTCATTGTAAAATTTTTTGGGTGGAAGTTTCAAATAAACTCTATGTCCGTAACGTTGAGGAAATTCTCACCGAGCCCACCAGAAGGTTTCCGCACATAAGTGTCAGCTCTAGCATCTACTTGTCACCTGCAACAGAGTAGGACAAACCCTGAGTACTCAATTGTACTCCGTAAGACTTACCCGTTAGGAGAAAAAAAAAATACTCCAAGGATATGCAAAGCTATCTAGCTTGTGGATTTATTGCATCTGCAGGAACATTACTAAACGTTCGTCCTTATATTCAATTTTATTAGCAGTCATCATTAGTTCATTAACTAACTATTCTATGTAAGCACCTATGCTACTTTCAGGTGGTAAGCAATTAGAACCATTTTATCATCTTTCATATTTCAGTTCTTACTACGGTGCTAGATCGTAGCCAAGTCGTACTGTATCACACGGCGATTCGTGAACCAATGTATCCCAGCTGGGTACCCCAAAACATACGCCCCGCTTATATCCCAGGCACAAGCAAGATCAACCCACCACTCGCCTATCAAGGGGTCCAGGTCTCCGTCCAAACTTGGACTCCAAGCCCCTACACCTAAGTCACGAACTCAGTGTGGTGCTTAGATCTCCACCAACCCCGCCTATAATCAATCGGTCCGAAAAGAGCCGGAACCCATGACAAGATAGTAACAAGCCTTCCTGCCTCCATAGGCAAGTATGTGCTCAGGATAATAAGTCTGTGATCTGATTAGAATCCAATGCAACGGTCGGTCCTTAACCGACACAGGCGGAACAAGTGCAATCCGAGCCTCGCTCGAATGCCTAACCAAGTCCAGATCCAAAGTACCATTCCGCCCGGTCTTCAATTATCATTCATATATATTCCATGTGATGGTAATACAATAACAATAATAATATCTTTTCTATCTCTCGCGAGTGACAGGTAATCACTCGACTTCTACCGGATCCTATAGCATAGCAATCTACACGATACTAACATACTATTATGACTCATAGGATAAGGATATATATATGTGCAAGTGGTTTTCATTCAACTTCTTAAAACTTAATGCACAAGCATAAGATAAAGTGCAGAATAATATGGGTTATGCACCGGGGTTTGCCTGAGTAAGATATAACCAAAAGTTAGCATTCTATCAAGGTGACACGATCATCAAGGCACCATATTTTCCGCTACCTCGGTCGACTCCATGATTCATCGTTGTTCCTATTATGGTATACGTAGATGCAACACAGAGACACAATTAATCAACGGTAACCGTAATTCTTAAATATACGATTACGCTCCACAAGCTAACGAGCTAGCTTTAATGACTAACGTGTTGGTCTACGTATCCACGTCGTCAAGTAAGGCTTTGTCTCTAGAAAAATGTTTTAGTTCTAAAATCCCAAGGTGTTTTGGCATTTAATTGATTAAATATATATTTTTGAACTAGGGCTTATTTAGCTACCTTAGCAAACTAATTATTATGGAGCTATAAAAAATTACAGTGAGCACCTAATAATGTTAGGGATTTACTGTGAAAGTTTCAGAGCCAACACTCACCAATTTATCACAATAATTTCTACAAATTTATATTTTGACAATATTAAGTACCTCAAATTAATTATATAGCTTCTAACAATATTATAAAACTATGTGAACAAAATATACTAGCAGATAGATCATAATTTTAGAAATCTAACAAAATTGGTTTCACAATTTTTAGTTAACTATACAGTTTTATATTGAATTTATAAATTTATCTTAGAAACTAAATTAGAAAATGCTTTAGAAATCGAAAAGGGTCGGCGGCAACCGATTCGGTCCAACAGCCCAGGCGGCTTGCGCGGAAATGACCGTGCATGTAGCAGGCCGGCCCAACAAGCGGCCCACGATGGGAAACCCGTGCGTGCACCCGCACATTTGCAGAAGAACCCCCAGCTTCACAGAATATCGTGCGATGTTATAGAACACTATTACACTAGAGAAGAGCTTTGCACTAAGGACCCTGGTGAAAGGATCAAGATATCCAAGGGGGGGTGAATTGGGCTAATTCTAAATTCTCTTGCAATAATCAAATCCTACGGATAGCCCAATTAACCCCTTGTGCCTAGAAAAGTGTTTATATCAAACTAATGCACAACAATCTCGCAACCTATGTTTCAAACTTACTTTAGCAAGCAATTCTATGGATGTAAAACAAGTATTGAATTGCTCAACGTAAATACTCAAAGTAAGTGCTCAAAGTAAATAGAGAGAGAAAGGAACGCGACGATGTTTTGTCGAGGTATCGGAGAGTCGCCACTCTCCACTAGTCCTCGTTGGAGCACCCGCGCAAGGGTGTAGCTCCCCTTTGATCCGCGCAAGGATCAAGTGCTCTCTATGGGTTGATTCTTCGACACTCCGTCACGGCGAATCACCCAAAGCCGCTCACAACTTGAGTTGGGTCACCCATAAACTCCGCCGGGTGAACACCAAACTCCCAATCACCACCAAGCCATCTAGGTGATGGCGATCACCAAGAGTAATAAGCACGAACTCTCACTTGACCATGCGAAGCCTAATGAGAAGATGGATGCACACTTTGCTACTCTTGATTTGCTAGTGAGGCTACTCTCTTGGATTCTCAAATCACAAACACCTCACTAGGACCTTGCTCTTCTTGGCACTCATAAACGTGTTTCTCAGCTGTTGGAATGAGCAAAAGTTACTCCACTCACGAGTGGAGCTTCTATTTATAAGGCAGCCTGAAAAACGAACCGTTATGAGCTTCTGCGGGATGACCGGACGCTTCGATCGTTTTGACTGGACGCTCCGATCAGTTCAACCCGCGAACAGTTTTCAAGTGATGACCAGACGCTGTCAGGGTCCGGTCAGTACCGACCGGACGCGTCCGGTCGCTCTTGGATGCTTACTGTAAACGACCGGACGCTGGATACTCAGGGTCCGGTCACCACTGACCGGACACGTCCGGTCACTCTTTCCCAAGTCTGGACCCTTACTGGAGTCGACCGGACGCTAGTCCTCAGCGTCCGGTCACACGACCTTCCAGCGTCCGGTCACACCAGACTTGTTCTTCACGGTCAAATGAACTGACCGGACCCTACGGCCAGCGTCCGGTCGCACCGGAGCCAGCGTCCGGTCAGTGTTTGACCCTCCATTCACTTCCAACTTTCGAACATATGTGAATGAAGTTTGCTCCAAAGGATCTTAGGCATTCATAGGAGCTACCTAGAGCTAGTTTTAACAAGTGTGCACCACACCTAACTCACTAGACTAAACTAGGTCAAGCTACCCGTTCATACCCCCCTTAATAGTACGGCCAAAAGAAAAATAAAGTCCTAAACTACCCTAAGTGTCTCTCCAACTTCAATCGACACTTAGAACTAGTTATCCTTAACCTTGTCGTCCATCCTTTAAAAACCGAAACGATTTCCATCGTAGAGGCATGACAACCTCGATTGCCCAATTGATCTTCATTACCATGACCTAACTTAATTGCCTCTGCAAAACACACGTTAGTCACAGTAATCTTGTATTGACATTAATCACCGAAATCCAACTAGGGGCCTAGATGCTTTCACCTGGAAAATGCCGCCTTCACCATGGGGAGACCCCTGCTCTACCCCCGTGTTCGCTGGCATGGCGACCAGCGGCATGGGCAGCTGCGCTGAGCACACGAAGCTCGCTACGATGGGGATAAAGGAGCCAACCTCTGCCTACCGCTAAGCGCGCATTCCTAGGTGATGGTTGGGAACCTAACGGCAACTTCTATCGCGCTGCTCACGGTGGCGGACCAACCACCACGGTGGCGCGAGCGTTATGGCAAGCTAGAGCCACTAACAGACTAAAAGGGCGGTGATTGAGCATCAGCAGCTTACAACGAACATGATCGAGGTGATGGTTAAGTCGGAGATGGCTCCCGCAGCGCTGGCCATGTGCGCCCGCGCCTCACAGCGGCGCGCCGAGCGTGGCACCAGCGTGTCCCCGCACCGATGGTGAGCCTCCTAGACAAAACAGCACGAGCACCAAGTGGAGGGGGTCAATGTGAGTTTATGGTCTCAAATAATCGAACTTCTATCGCTCCAATCTTACCTCTCTTCCCAGTTCCTGGTCACGGCGGCGACCATGGCCCGTGACGGCAAAATGCTCAATTGGCTGTCGATAGCCCTTGGCCGGGGATGGGAAAGACAGAGCGCTTAGTGGGCTTCCAGAGCCACCTACTGGCGTAAAGAATTGGGTCGCGGAGGACCGGAGCTTAAGCGGATTGGAGGTCGGCTAGACGAGCTCTGGCCGTGCCATGTCGTAGAGAAGCACCCGCACGCGGGCGGACGACTTAAGACGGCCAACTCAGATCTCCTGCTACAACACGAGCCTGTGCACGCAACTGGCGAACAGGAGGCATTGGCGCGATGCGCTTAACTCGGAGTGACCGGACCCGAGCCGAGCTCTCCATGGCGTCTAGCGAGGCAAGGCAAGGCAAGGCAGGGAAGCGTCCCATCGCTTCTGCGGTCGGGCCACTGATTTAACACGGTGGTAGGGCTCCAACACATGGACTACGTGATAGGTAGAACGAGGGGCGAAGCGAGCCCCACGTCGACCATGCACTGTAGCCGCAACCACGGCGTAGACCGACGGCCAGCAGCGCGCCCGCACCACCCACAGCAGCGACCACGCCTAGGCGGCCAGCCAAACGGGACGGCGCACATGCAACACGGGACTAGCCGCAACCAATCAAGACCGGCCCATGACCGCCGCACTGGCCACGGCGCGAGCCCAACACCCACAGCGCCTGCGCGCGTGGTAACCGTGGCCACGGAAGCCAATTGCCGAAACGGTGACGAACAGCTTTTTAAAGCGTCACAAAGACCGCTAATGACTCTGGATGCAGTTCGACTAATTTCCCTAACCTAAAGCCAGTAGTATCAACTACCAGGCGAAGCAATCACCAAGGTCAAGGAGCAACTCAAGAAGGAGATGGCTGCATGCCAGCATGGGCTCGTCACGCCAAACTCTAGTTCACGAACATGGCACTGGAACGCACGTTCTAAGGAGTTTTGAGAATTTTTTAAGGGTTCAAGTTGACATCCAACTCAACTACGACCTACACCTCACCCAAGTGCTTAACCATTTTTGTCGGAATTCAAATGCCAAATTGGCATTGCCTATGGCCATTTCAGACTTAGAAAATTTAAAGGCTTGGTTAGAACTAGCAACCACTAGCACTTTTGTCATGATTTTTAAAAGGTCTAAACTTTATTAACCTTAACCAACACCTACTTTACGCAATAGTTCATACTTTATACTAACCCGTAGGAGCAAGATATTTAAGCACTATTTAACTATTTTGCTCAATATAATTCGCCAAAATGGTGCTTTAAACATAAATTCAAGTGTGTGCCGACTTAACGAAAAGAGCTTATCTTAACGTCAAATTTAATTTTTGAGCTCCCAAAACACTAGTTAACAACATCTATTTTTCAAAAGTTAAAGTTGCATTGTCATTTGCAACTTCCAACTTTATTTAAGTGTCACATACATATTCTATAGTATTTTTGCTTAATAAAAATTGGTTTTAAACCATAAGTGATATAATATGACTATTGAATCAACTTTTAGGCCCCGTTCGCTGGTCTGAAACTTGGTTGAAACTGGCTGGTTGTTGTGAGAGAGAAACACTGTAGCGACTGAAACTGGCTGGTTGTTGTGAGGAGGAGCAGCCGGCTGAAACTGGCTGGTAAGACCAGCGAACACGCCCTCATTTAGCATTTTTGTTGATCGTTTTAAGTTATGAAAATTAATCTACACACTTTATCACATGCATTGACACATAAACATGATGGTCATGACATAGTTTAGCAAGTTGTTTAAGCGGTAACACCGAGGGTGTTACAACCCGTCTCGGGCGGCACCCAGGTCGTTAGACCACGGCAAGGGAATCACTCACCGGGGTGCTGATTTCGGAGCGCTGTATACCATCGCTCCGAAAATGGACCCGGTCACAGGTGCAACACCTCCCCAAAAATCTGTTCCTGTCATTCATACTGATGGTTCTGGGCACCGTGATCGGCGATACTACCACCCATACCCACCCCTTACTCCTTTTCCTGAAGTTGAGTTTCACAAGTTTGATGGCTCAAATCCTAGATTGTGGGTTAAGCGCTGCGAGACATACTTTGATGTTTACCAGACTGATCCGGGGGTGTGGGTTCGTTTAGCCTCTATGCGCCTCACTGGATCTACAGCTCTTTGGTTTCAAACCATACAGGATCCAGTCAACACTATGACCTGGGATTCTTTTGTCTCGGCTGTCTGCAATAGATTTGATAAACATGAACACAACCACCTACTTCGCCATTTTTTCCACATTAAACAAACCACTACTATCACAGAATATGTTGAGCAGTTCAGTGACATCGTTCACCACTTGCTTGCCCATGACAAATCTTTTCCACCTTCAGTCATTACCAATCATTTTATTGATGGCTTAAAGAAAGATATAAGAGCTGTTGTTATGATGCATAGACCCCGAGATCTAGATACTGCTAGTTCGTTGGCTCTTTTGCAGGAAGAGGCGACTCAAGATCAACCCACAAGAAGATTTGAATCAGGCAGTTATTCTAAGAAGAATTCCAATGACAATGTGAAGGCTGCAACTACTCTAGCCTGGGGTCAGACCAAACCTATAGAAGAGAAGAAGCCACTTGATCCTATCAAGAACAAGACATCTGGTGATGATAAGCTGTCAGCATTGAAAAATTACAGAAGATCTAAGGGCCTTTGTTTCAAGTGTGGCGAAAAGTAAGGACCCAACCATAAGTGTCCAGCCACTATTTCTCTCAACGCCATGGAAGAAATCTGGAATTGTGTGGGTGACTCTGATGAAACTCAGTTAGAAACTGAAGATTCTGACTCAGGAGAAGACTTAATGGCTATCTCCATTCAAACTTTAAATGGTACAGAGGGCTCCAAAACTATCAGACTTCGAGGTCATTTGCAAGGTAAGGAGGTATTCATGCTTATTGATTCTGGCAGCTCTCACAGTTTTATCTGACAATCTGGCTTCTCTTATCAAACCCTGGCATCTTCTGGCACAACCTGTCAAAGTTCAAGTAGCAAATGGTGAAATCATTACTTGTACTCATGAGTTACATAACCAGATTTGGGGTACTCAAGGGATCACCTTCTGCTCTACTTTCAAAATCATACCACTGAAAGGCTATGACATCATTTTGGGAATGGATTGGTTGGGTAAACACAGTCCTTTGCAGATACATTGGGTGGACAGATGGCTAAAATTTTCTCATGACCAACAGAATGTAACTTTGCAAGGCATTTCTCCTCACACCTAGTTGGGACCACCAGTTTGTCACAATCAGTTGGTAGCTCTTGATAAAACTGATTCTATTCTATATATGGTGCAAGTCCAAGCCACAGATCCCACTGTCTCTTCAGAACAGTCTATACCACCAGATCTGCAATTAATCTTAGACAGGTTCCAGTCTGTTTTTAACCCACCAACAGCCTTACCACCACCAAGGCCAGGAGATCATACTATACCATTGTTGGAGGGTGCACAGCCTTTTTGCCTGAGGCCATATAGATACAATCCAGCACAGAAGACTGAGATTGAAACTCAAATTGCTGACATGTTACAGAAGGGATGGATTCAAGTCAGCACTTGCCCCTATTCCTCCCCAGCTTTGTTGGTAAGGAAGAAAACAGGTGATTGGCGCCTCTGTGTTGATTACAGACGTCTAAATGCACTGACTCAGAAGAACAAGTATCCATTGCCCATCATAGAGGAACTATTAGAAGAACTTCAAGGAGCTTCTTGGTTCACCTCTCTTGATTTATGTTCTGGTTTCCACCAGATAAGGATGGCAGCTGGAGAAGAGTTTAAAACTGCCTTTCAAACCCATTGTGGTCATTATGAGTACAGGGTTATGCCATATGGAGTCATAAGAGGACCTTCTACTTTTCAATCTGTAATGAATGTCATCCTTGCACCCTTGCTCAGAAAATGTGTAGTAGTATTTATTGATGACATACTAATCTACAGTAAGTCTTGGGAGGATCATCTGCAACATATCACAGAGGTGCCTTACAGACAAATCGTGCTATGTGCCACAGCCTGCGGTCATTTCTAACTATCACTCTCAGCAAGGAAATACTAGAAACAACAGAGTTCTTCACTCTACAGCAGCGGTGCCGGAGATCCTCACTGGAGTTTCTCCATCCCGTAGGTATCTTCAGCTCCACTGGCTACCTTTCTTCTTCTCTCTGCTATCATCTTGGTGTATGCCTGAGAGAAGCCACCACAGGGTCAGTTCTATTCTATCATCTTTGAACTACGTTTGTAACACAACAGTAAAGTAGCAATGTTTAGAACAGGGTTAGGCCAAAGGTATTTGACACAGAAGAAATGCTTAATTGACTGATATGCTGCAGCTAGAGATTGGAACTGGTAGGACAGACAATGCTCCTGACTCCAGTGACTCCTGACTAATAGCCATACCAATATATGGAACTAGAAGTAGTTTTGGAGCCAGTAAGCAACCCAGCATTCTGAGCTTTGGCATGGATGATGAGTAGCTGCTACCCTATCAAGGTAAATTTGCAGTTTGAAAGCACCATATGATGCCTCGTCAAAAGGAATTGGAGCAGTGTTACAGCAGCAAGGACACCCTATTGCTTATGTCAGCAAGGCATTAGGAGTTAAGGCACAAGGTCTTTCCACCTATGAAAAAGAGTGCCTTGCCATACTAATGGTAGTTGAACACTGGAGACACTATTTGCAGTCTTCTTCTTTCACCATATTAACTGATCAGAAAAGCCTTATTCACCTGGATGACCAAAGATTATCCACTCCTATTAAACATAAAGCTTTGACCAAGTTGATGGGGTTGTCTTATCAGATAATATAAAAAAGGGGTGGACAACAAGGTAGCTAATGCTTTATCTAGTGTGTCCCAGGCACCCTCTTATGAAATATCAGCCTTTTCAGTGGTCAAACCAATTTGGTTACAAGAAATTCAAGACTCTTATGCAACTGATTCACAAGCTGACAAACTGTTATCTAAGCTATCTATTTCTTCACCAGTGGGTCTACATTCTCTGAAAGATGGGCTAATTAGATATAAGCGGAGAATCTGGGTGGGTAACCAACCACCTCTTCAGCACAAAATCATATCTTCCCTTCATGCAAGTGCTATAGGTGGACATTCTGGTTATGAGGTCACCTACAAAAGAATCAAACAACTTTTTGCATGGTTCAAACTCAAGTAGTCTGTGCAGGATTTTGTGTCCCAATGCACTGTCTGTCAACAAGCAAAAACTGAAAGAGTTGCTTACCCAGGTCTGATGGCTCCCCTACCCATTCCTGATAGTGCCTGGCATACAGTTACTCTTGATTTCATTGAGGGATTACCTAAGTCTGCAGGGTATAATTGTATTATGGTAGTTGTTGACAAATTTTCAAAATATGCCCATTTTGTGACCCTTGCACATCCCTTCACTGCCTTGCAAGTTGTTGTCACATATCTGAACAACATATTTAAACTCCATGGGCTGCCACATGTCATGATCTCTGATAGGGATAAAGTTTTCACTAGCAATGTCTGGCAAGAGCTCTTCAAGCTATTGGGTACTGACTTGAGAATGAGTAGTGCTTATCACCCTCAAACAGACGGTCAAACTGAACGAGTGAACCAATGCTTAGAAACTTATTTAAGATGTTTTGTTCACTCTTGCCCAACTAAGTGGTCTCAATGGCTAGCCTTGGCTGAATACTGATACAATACATCTTATCACTCTTCACTTGGAAAAAGCCCATTTGTTGTGCTCTATGGTCATGAGCCTCGACATTTTGGTATTGACATCTCCCAAGCTTGTACATCCAATGACTTGAATGACTGGTTAGAAGAAAGAGCTCTTATGCAGTCCTTGGTACGTCAGCATATAGTTCGGGCTCAGAACAAGATGAAGGCCCAGGCTGACAAACACAGATCTCAGTGGTCTTTTGTTCCTGGAGACTCTGTCTATTTGAAAGCTCAACCATATGTTCAGACCTCTCTAGCACAAAGATCATCAAACAAGCTCGCTTTCAGATTCTTTGGTCCATTCACTATTCTGGAAAGGATTGGTCAGTCTGCATATCGCTTACAGTTACCAACAGACTGCCACATTCACCCAGTGTTTCATGTCTCCCAACTTAAGAAGGCTATCCCTCCAACAACAGTTATAAGTGATGAATTACCTGATATCACTAACCAGCTGCAGGTACCTCAAGAAATCTTGGGACGTCGTCTTCACCAGCATAACGACACCATGATTCCTCAAGTCCTGGTGCGTTGGTCCTATCTCCCCGAAGCTCTGTCGACATGGGAGGATGAAGAACCTCTACGCCAACAGTTTCCACGAGCACCAGCTTGGGGGCAAGCTTGTTCTCAAGGAGGGAGGGATGTCACCAATGGTGCCTCTACTTCCACTGTCAGGGATGAAGGCTGGACACCAGAGAAGAGCGACAAGGGGCCAAGGAAACTGATGGGAGAGGCAAGCAGGCCGAATCGACTGAAGAAGCCCAGTCACAAGACATTCGGCCCAGAATGGATCAACTAGGGACCCTGCGTGGCCCATGAGCGAGGGCAAGCCCAACTTGGCTCCCCTTTGTAATCGAGACACAGAGACGTGGAGGATTCGAACTCAGACTTGTATCAGACCAGCCTGAGGGCGACGGCGGCGGCGGCGTACGGCGATCTCGTTGATCGGCCGTCGTTCGACCAAGTTTCCACCCAAATACTACATAATTATCGTTCGTCTATATCGTTCCGGTTACAGCTGGCTGGGTCAAATTGGCCCGGATCAGCAACACATCAACACGAACACAAAGCCGACGATATGAACAAACCAAGCAGCATGATTCCATGATGTAGTTGCAATTTCTGACAAATACATTTACAGACAAATCGTGCTATGTGCCACAGACTGCGGTCATTTCTAACTATCACTCTCAGCAAGGAAATACTAGAAACATCAGAGTTCTTCACTCTACAGCAGCGGTGCCGGAGATCCTCACTGGAGTTTCTCCATCCCGTAGGTATCTTCAGCTCCACTGGCTACCTTTCTTCTTCTCTCTGCTATCATCTCGGTGTATGCCTGAGAGAAGCCACCACAGGGTCAGTTCTATTCTATCATTCTTTGAACTACATTTGTAACACAACAGTAAAGTAGCAATGTTTAGAACAGGGTTAGGCCAAAGGTATTTGACACAGAAGAAATGCTTAATTGACTGATATGCTGCAGCTAGAGATTGGAACTGGTAGGACAGACAATGCTCCTGACTCCAGTGACTCCTGACTAATAGCCATACCAATATATGGAACTAGAAGTAGTTTTGGAGCCAGTAAGCAACCCAGCATTCTGAGCTTTGGCATGGATGATGAGTAGCTGCTACCCTATCAAGGTAAATTTGCAGTTTGAAAGCACCATATGCTAAAAACGATACAAAACTATGTCAAAGCACATTTCTTCCTTGATAAACACTCCGAAAAAAATCATGAGTATTGAAAGAACTAAACTGAAGCCTGGATCACACATTACAAGAACAACTTCTAATCAATCATCTAAGAAAACGAAATCGTAAAACATAAAATTTAAATTGTTAGAAAAAATGATGTGCAAACCTTAGGGTAGGAGTAGAGAAATATGTACCACCATGCACATATTACAAAAGAAACTCCAGCAGTAATTACAGCAGATTGGATAAGCACCCAACTACAGGCGACCGCAACAGTTCCCGTAAGTAATATTGTCCAAGGCTGACACCTGAAAGGGGGGAAATATAAGCTTGAGCATACAAGCTAAGCTTATAGAAGAAAAGTTATCTTCACATAAGGTAAACTCATGATGATAGAAAACGGCAACATCAGAAGAGGTGTGGAAAAATCTAATAACTACTTTCTAGACTATAGATATGGCGCTATTCGCATAGCTCCACTACCTCATGATGAATTTTGGAAGGTGAATGTTGTTATTGTGTACTGTACAAGAACGACAGGCAATAAAAAATGTCATCAATTACATCATGGCTTGTTTACACTTTACAGCAAACAATGAAAAAAAAAATGAAAGGGCTAAGCAGGGAGCAGACTCCTGCAACAGAATTTGATGAGCTATTCATTCAAAAAACTGGAAGTTCATGTCTATTGTATTTAGTACACACGCCATTCAAAATTTGTCGTCAGGGCCAATGTTGACAAAATATTTATGTAATTTTGAATTTTCTTTTAAAAAACAAACAAGCAGGAGAAATAATTTAGAATCTAGCTACATCTGACAATAAACAAAGCCACGATAACAAATTTGGGGCATCTCTACGATGTGTTGGCAAATAAACCATCCTTAAATGTCTACACCATCATAATCTTCGCCAATCTTCGCCAATTTTGATGAATGCAATGTCCAGCAAGAAACAACTACGGAGGAGCAAAGGAACGGACCAGGCAGGCTTGGTGTCCCAGACAGAGTCGTACTCCAGGGACAGGTAGTTGAGGTACCCATCCATGTCGTCCACCACCCCATCCTCATCAAAGAACGCCGCCGCGCCGCTCTTGCCACCCTCCCCCTTGTCCCCGCCGCCGCCACCTACCCGCGCCACTCCAGCGCGCCTCTGGCTCCTGCCGCAGAGCTGCAGCCTTGTGGCGGCAGCGGTGGCAGCACAGGAGAAGAAAGGGGAAGGCGCGGCCGCGGCCGCGGTCGCGCGGGCGCCGCATGGGCAGGGCGGCGGCGTGGATGGGTAGAGCAGGCAGAGCGCGCCCATTTCTTGGCCTGTGCTCGCAGTACGGCGTCGGCCTCTTCTCTGCTTCCGTCCGGCGGCTGCCGATGCTGCGGTTATGGCCAGTGTTTGCTTTGATTTCCTGGCAATTTTTTGTGCCGTATATCATATTTGCAATTAAAAGATTTTGGCAATTCTCAGAAGTTCCGGCCCAATAGAAAGTAAAGCCTTGATATTGGAGATGGCCTGTTCTTGCAGCCCAGATCCTCGTGACGGTGTGAGCACTAGCGCGGTTTGTAACAAGTCCTTTTTATCTATTTTTCTCTAATCAAATCAATTTTTAGAATTTTCTTAAATAGAACTTTTATTAGTTTGATCATATTTATAGAAAATACTATCAATATTAATATAGCACAAAAGTATTATTATTAGATACACACCATGGAATATGTTTCATAGTCTACTTATTTGGCGTCATACTTAGAATTCTTAGAGATGTCTTTTGTGGTTTAAAAATATTATCATGTCAAAAGCTGAACTACCTTGAAAATCACTTCTAATCCTGCCTAAGAGGTAATTTAAATGATTTTAAGAGTTGAGGGTTAAAATTGTCTTTTTCATTTTAGAGTTCGATGAGGAAAATCGAATCCTAGCTGTTTGGTCGTATGAAAGCTCAAGACTCAAGTCAAGGAGATAAAAAAAAGCTCATGACTCAAGAGCGAGCAAAGCAAGATCGCGACTGCCCATCGAGCTGAAAACTTTTATCGGGAACTCTTTTTTATGGCAAGTTAGAATGAGACATGTTCGTGTTTACATCAATAAAGAAAAAAAAATGCTACAGTCACAAGACATAAAAATGGAAAGACGAAGCACGAAATAGAAGACTTTGGCTAGAGTTCAAACCTTCTTGGGGCGGATTTATTGGCCAGACCAGAGGAGGCGTAGTTTATCTGTGCTATGAAAAAAATCACATCGTTTGCCCTACGCCAGATCTACGTGAGAAGGTCTTCTTCTTAAGTACAATGTTCGGGGGTTGTCGGGTCGAGTTTTTGTTTAAGCTAGGCCAAAGTAGTTAGTGCCCTAAGACCTTAACAAGCACGTTACACACCGTTGAAAAAAAAAATTAGTCAAAAATAAGAGCACGCACCTGTACCACCATCTCAAGAAACCGTTCATATTAAACCAAGAAATTAACTGTCTAAAGTAAAACCGAACTGAATTCTGCACCCAGCTCACCTGGCAATCCTTATCGACTTTATCCTCGCACGCGTGGCATTCTTGTGTCGAAAAGGACCGTCGCAGCATGGCAGACACATTCTGGACCTGGAATGCTCACATGCATGTGCCCACCAAACTGCAAACCGTCGTCAGAACGCACACTACAGTGCTACACTCCGGACATCCCGGACGCGACGCCCACCCCACTGGTAGCCAGACTGATTGTACTGGTACACGGCAGAGGCTCCGAGCAGAACGCTATCCGGATGCGCGCAATCGGGTGGACAAGAACCGTGACTCACATCCCCACTAGCCGCTGCTTTCTCCGGCTAGGCACGCTATCAGACTCGATAAGGCCAGCTCGTCGTATCCCCCGTCTGAGCCCGTGTTTTTGCACCAAATTCCCCAACTTTGGCACTATAAAAAAAAAGAAGATTCTCCGTCACATCAAACTTGCGGTACATGCATGAAATACTAAATGTTGATGAAATCAAAAACTAATTGCGCAGTTTGGTTGTACTTTACGAGACGAACGTTTTGAGTCTAATTAGTCAACGATTGGACAATTATTACCAAATAAAAACGAAAAACTACAGTGCGCTACAGTGTTACGAAATTCCGGTGGCGCCAAATCTGCCAGCGAACTAAACGGGGCCTGAGCCGGACGATAATGCGCATGCGCCCTCGCCGTTGTCCCCAACGATGACAGGCTCGTTCGACTTACCTCGTATTCGATTTATTTTTTAGCTGGAATAATATTTTTTTATAACAATTCAGCCAAAACAATATTTTTCAGTTAATTTCAGCCAAGATTTCAGCCAAGCCGAACGTGGCTGGGTGGCGACGGCGACGTGATCGATCGGAAAGCCGAGCGAGGAGAGGGAAGATGAGACCGACCGTGTGGATAGCGACGACAGTGTGACGTGACGAGGACCGGCGATCATGGGTGGATTTGGGCCTAGGGCCACTAGGGCCATGGCCCTGGGCGTGGCCCAAGGAACTCCTTATACCGCTCTTATTTTTTTTTGGCCCAATCCGTTCCAGAAAGGAGAGGCCCTAGTCTGTTGGCCCAGCAACAGCAAATGCGCTCGCAATCATTCGTCACAGGCTCGCAGCGCTCGCCTGGCCCAGTTTCTGCCCTCTCATAGTCTCGTCGCACCCCCTTGCCCGTTGCCCCTTGCTCTGTGGCTCGGCCATTCGCCCAAGTCCAAATAGCCGCGTGCAGCCCTCCTGGAATTCAGAGCGGCGTATCCTTGGATTGGAGGTGAGCTGGTGCAATGCTTGGATTTTAGGCGAACAGACGGCGACTAAATTTCTCCAATCCCTATGTCGTGCGCCGTGCAATTGGGTGTCCTGGTGGCCGGCAATCGGTGTTGACTCGTTCGTGTCGCTGGATGGGAGAAGCAAAGCAAGCATGTTAGTGTTTAGGCCTGGTACTCCATGCTCCTAATTTTCCCAATCTCCTTTTTAAGGCATGACCCATTCTAGTTTTCTTGATTACTCGTTAGTAGACGGTGATTGCTCCATTGATCATTGGAAGATAATCCTTTTTTTAAATGTTCCTATTGTTATTCATCGATCTTCGCCTGTTTAAGGTGGTACTAAAATGCGGATCTGAATAAGTTCATCTTTCTATATGCTAGAACATGATATTTTTGCAATTTGCTCAAGTTATTTGATGCGGCAAAATAGGCTTGCCTGAATGTGACTTTGCAAATAAAATAGGCTTGCCGGAATAAGTTATTATTTTATTTGTTGCTTGTGTGAATTATCAGTAGGGCCTATTATGAATTGCTTAGGCGGCTTGGTGGCCCTAGGCGTTGATTTTCACCAGCTCCGCCACTGCCGGCGATCGATCGGTGATCGCCGATGACGCGGCGTGCGGCCAATAAACTAACATGCCGATCGATGCCAGACAGGAGATCGTGTAGTTTCTAGCGTCATGGCCCAACGCCCGCGCGTGTCGTCACGCTCCACTGACCATGCCACCGTCCAATTGAGTCGCCAACAACACCCAACAGCGACGACGATCCATAAGCTAAGCACGCACTGATCGTGTTTCACACGGAATCAGTGATGATTGATTGTTAAACACGGAATCACGATTTGTTATTCTTATCATAATACTTAAGATGCATCACATGACTCGTCATGCACTTGGAATTGCTGCTTTACATGCACTGACGACAAACCGGTGCTGATCAGAAATGTGTATGTACATGCCTGTCAGCTAGGTACAGATAGATAGATATTCACACACGCACGCACGCACATCAGGAATCAGCTCAATAATGTACATGATGGTGGTGAGTGAGAGAGAGACGGAGCTTTAATTTACTAGTGGCATCCCCTGATTCTGACTGATGACACTGATTGATTATTAACCAAGATGGGTGCAGTGCAGGATGGTGGGGATGATGAGGTTAGGCCTGGATGGACGTGGGCTGGATGATGGAGTCCAGGTCAGACCTCATCGGCATCTTGTCGATGCTGTGGTCCGAGCGTTCAGTCTCGCCGCCGGCGACGACGCCCCAGATCTCCGGGATGGCCCGCCGGAGCGCGCCGATGTTCTCCAGGGCGTAGTCTGCTTCCTTGCTCCTCACCCTCTTGCCAACCTGGGAAAAAAATTAACGAAAGGATTAATGTTGGTTTTTAGAGAGGCATCGAATCAATGGATAAGACTGCAGAATGTTGGTGTCCAGACAGAAACTTGTTAAGTGTAAAGTTTTGGGTGTCACATCGGTTGTTATATGGGAGTGTCGTATGAGATGTTCGGATACTAATAAAAAAATAAATTACAGAATCCGTCAGTAATCCACGAGATGAATTTATTAAATCTAATTAATCCATCACTAGCGCATATGTTACTGTAGCACTATATTATCAAATCATAGACTAATTAGATTTAAAAGATTCATCTCGTAAATTAGTCGTAAACTATATAATTAATTATTTTTTTATTTAATACTCCGTGCATATGTCAAATATTCAAGGGGACGTATAGTAAACTTCTGTAAGGCCTTAATTGTGTGGTGCTGTATGGATGCATCGACATTATGCATGATCGCCCCCAGAGGCAGACAGGCAATGTGCGTGCTGACGTGACGGCGCAACCACGCACTATCGTTATGTTGCCACGACTACGAAGACAAATGAAAACGTATGCGTCAGCTAGCCGTGCTCGTTTTTGTTTCCTTGTCCCGTTCCTAAAACGCCAAAACCAACGAAGATATTTATTTCTCCTTGCTCTCCCCGGATTTGTGGCGAAGAGTGAGAGACCCTTGAATCGACAGGCACGTGAATTGGACCGTCCAATTTCAAAAAAAAAAAAATCCGATAATATTCAACATAGACAAATAACATGAGGAGAGGAAAGCGAACTTTTCTTTCGTTTTCGCCCGCTCAAGAGAAGAAAAACAATAAGAAGATAGGGTATGTTTGTCTGCGTTGGATGCATGATCTTATATATCACCTTGCACTTGCACCTACCTACTCGTTGTCAATTGCCACTCCAGCCAGAGACACCAGAGGCTATCGATCTGTTCGTTTGTGGGTTTCTAGACTGATAAACCCGATTGATGCTGGTTTGTTGTAAGAGAAAAATACTGTTGGATAGCTGATAAGTCCTGACTGAAACCAATAAGCGAACAAGTTGTATAGCGTCAATCATCTTGACTGATGGCCACTAATAAGCGCGCATGAGCAAAAGCAATCCTGATTTATCGATGACAGGGCGAGCAAGCCAAGGCCAATGGCGAAGGGCAGCCCCGGTCGCGCCAAGCAGATCTCCGCGGCATCGGTATCGATGGCTCGGCGCCGAGCGGGTGAATATGCTTCGCCACGACACCGACAAGGCGCCGGGCACCGGCGCCATCGCCGTCGCCGTCGGGTGGTGGTGGTGGGTAGCAACTGGTACTCGCTCGGTACTCCCCGTAACTAACACACGTTGCGACTGTGAGCGCATCGGCCACCTGATCGACCAACTGCTTGGTTACTTAAGCTCTGTTCGCTTCTCTTATAATCCGACTTCTTTAACTTATTGTTTCAGTCAAAACAGTATTTTTCTCTCATAATAAATCATCCGAAACATTGTTTTGACTCCTTTTTCTAGCGTAGCAAACGGGCCGTACCCTTGAGACTGCGCACCCATGTGATCTGACTGACCTGGTGCCCCGAAAGGCATCCATCAGCGTCGTTTAGCCCGCTGGGTGCCTGGGGCCGTGGCTCCGGTGCAGGATGCGTCACGGCAGTGTAGTGAGCACAATCGTACGTGTTTATTTGGACCGAGGTGGAAGAAGTTGTGGCGAGGTTGGTTGGTTACGTACCAGGGCGGTGCGGAGGCCGAGCGCTTTCCCCGCGGCGATGTTCCTCTCGCTGTCGTCCAGGAAGAGCTGTCACAGCAACCACCAAATTTTAGTGATCGTTATTAGTAATAAATAATGGTATATACGACGGATATAATAGTATAAGCTTAATTTGCTTTCACCCAAAGCAAGTGCCGATAAGTGATAAGGCCCTGATTAGTTCTGCTACTTTGTTAAGTCGTCGGGGTTCACATTGTACTACCACCATCTAAATCTCACTTTTCAATGCGCTTAGTTCGATTCCCTTGTAGCGTATCAGTAACTTTTTTAACATTAGACACGGTGCCATCTAAGAGCGACCTAGTTTGCTACGGCAGTATTGAAACGAACGTTCTAGATTATCATAGGGCGTACATGACAGTGGGTCCCTTATCTTTGTTTCATTCGTAATAGTAGTATTATCCAGTGCTCTACGGCTCCAGGAAACTTAAAAAAAAAACATGTGGATTAGTTTAACCCCGTCTAGTAACTGAACAAAACTACCAAGTGAGCAAGCAGTCGCTGGCTATTACGTACCGTCCGCCGTGGGTTGGAGCCGGCGGCGCGCAGCCCAGCCACGATGGCGTCCACCGCCGGTTTGAGGACCACGACCGGGTGGTCGCCGCGCTCCTCCCTGGCGTCGCCGAAGAGGTGCGTGTTCATGGTCTCGAAGCACACGACGGCGTCGAAGATGGCCTCGTCCACGCCCAGCCGCTCCAGCGCCCGTCTCATGTGCGCGCGGTCCGAGTTGGTGAAGAGCTGCGCGCGCGAAACGCACATGGTTAGCCGATCGATCGGTCGTGTAATGTGATGTGATGCCAAGTGTCTTGTTTCTCAGCGTACCACTTTGCGCTGCGGGATGCTCTGCAGCAGGCGCGCCAGCTGCGGGTCGGCGGGGATCCTGTCGTACGGTAGCCTGCCGTGCACGTAGCTGCAGGTGGAAGTGGAATCCGGTCAGTTTTGGACGAATGCAATAAGTTGCGGCAGGTTTTGATGAGGAACTAAATTTGGGGTTCCGTGTTTGCGTGCCGACCTGTGGTACTCGTCCGGGTGCACGTCATAGCCGAGCGCCTGCGGGAATCGAAACCAGACACGGAATCCACAACGCAGTCAGAAGCAGAAAGACGACCGAGAAGCGACAAGATGAGCAGAGCAGACCAGACGAGGAAAGAGAATTCCTAAGCCGGGTAAAGGAACGTCACGTACGATGAGTCCGGCGAGGGAGCTGCCGTGCGTGCGGAAGAGCTCGACGCGCATGGCGGCGGCCTTGTCGGCGGAGACGCCGAGCTTGGCCTGGAGGAACTCGTCGATGTTGCGCTTCAGGGCCGGCCCGATGCCGGTGTTGCCCGGGTACAGGGTGTCGTCCAGGTCTGCACGGAGCGCGCGGCGCGGGCCACAAAAAACCGTATCAGTTACATATATATAGTCATCGACAGCAGCAATCGCCCTGGACTGCGAGCTAGCTAGCGATCGACGCTCTGCTCACCTAGGAGGATGCAGTCGAAGGGGGAGTTCGCGGCCATGGCGGGCGGGCGGGAGAGCTCGAGAAGGCGAGGAAGCTAGGAACGGGGGAGATTGCCGAGACGGCGGTGGAACCGAACCGGGGCGAGCTGCGCGGTGATGTCTGGAGCTGTGGAGAGAGCCGGGGCGAAGAGCAGAGCGAGGCGTGGCGTTTAAATAGAGTTTCGGGCGAGGCGGGGGGAAGTGGCGCGGTAATCCTGTCCGCCAACGTGCGTCAAACACGCTACAACTCGGTTTCGTGGGGCAGGGCTCCCGGAGCCGGAGTAGGAGTAGTTTTTAGCGCGGCGAGCTCATGCTCAACGTACGCGTCCCCGCTTGGGCCGAGGCCGCCTTTTTGGCCTTGCGGACGCGGTCGGCTTCGCTGGAGCGGCCTGCCACGATGCTGCCGGTCGGTGATCGCTGATCGCGGCTTTGTGGCTTTGTACGCAGTCAGGCGGGCTGTCGAGTCAAGTGTAGTATATTTTGGTTGAGTGGAGCAGCGACGACCCGAGAGTCCATTTTTAGTTTGGTCCACGGGAGAAAGTGAAGTCCCTAGGATTATATTCGAGATACGTGGCGGTAAAAGTTAAGACTATTAAATTTCATCAAGAGACTAAATTGGCACATGTTAAGATGTATACACCTGATCTGGCTATCGAATGGTTGAACCTAAACGAGCAGATTTACCATAAGAAATGTAACCAAGTGCCTACCATTGATGGTTGATCCTTATATCATCGGTACGCCGGTAGTACCCTTTCAATAACTTTTCGCTAAAATTCTCAAACACCTACCTCTAAAATTACCAATTTTTTTTATGGATTCAGGAAAACTCAACTTTTTCAAGACATTGATCTCATGCAAAACAGCTTTTTTTTTTAAGTGGAGTGCAAGCTGTGCTGCCACATGACAACATTGCCTTCTGTCAGTGTCAGCCCAACCACAACGCAAGTTTACGGCGATACCACAGCCCACAACCTTACGCTGGGCCTAATTCTGCCAGCCCAATTAGCCACTGATCAGCCCAAAACAACCTTCTGCTCCGCTCGCATCCCGGGAATCCAGAAGGTTCCCGCGGGAGCTCGAGCTCCCCGTCCCGGCACCAAATCCAACCCGAACCTTCCAGACCCCGCGCCTCCCTCGCCCTCCGATCCAGCGCCATTTTCACGACCCGAAGGTTCCTTGCCCGAGCAAACGACCCGACGCGCGGCGCGATCGCGACCTCCGCCACAGCTGCAGCGAGAGCTAGCCAATGGACGTGCTCAAACGCGAGCTGCAGCGCAAGCGCCAGCTCCTCAACGCCGATTTCGGCGGCCGGAAGATCCTCCGCCGCGCCGAGACCGAGGCCCGCGAGCTGCAGCGCATCCGCGAGGCCGAGAGCCAGCTCCTCCTCCAAAAACAGCTCAGGCATTCCCACCCGGCGTCCTCCCCCTCCGGTTCCTCCTCGAGCTCCTGCTCGCCCACCTCCGCAGCCGCCGACGCTGACGTCGACGCGTCGCGGGCAGAGAGCGGCTCCGAGGAGTCGCTCCCGAGGGAGGAGGTCATCCGGCGCCTGCGCCTGCTGCGGCAGCCGGCCACGCTCTTCGGCGAGGACGACGTCGCGCGCCTCCGCCGCCTCCGGGACCTGATCGAGGACCCCGCCGCGCTCGCCGACGTCGACGCGGCGGAGATCGGGGAGGGGCAGACCAACGACTTCCTCCGCGACATCCAGGCGCTGCGCGCCAAGGCTGCGGCCGCGACGAAGCCCAAGGCCGCCGGCACGGAGGCCCAGCGTGGGGAGGGCGACGACGGCGTACCGAGAGATGTGCCGTTCGAGGAGCTCTGCGACGAGGATAAGATCACCGCGTTCTTCAGTAGGCTGATGGGCGAGTGGACTCAAGAGGTGGACGGTATGCCTGAGGCGGAACGGCGGACGGCAAAAGGGAAGGCCGCGGTGGCCACCTGCAAGCAGTGCGCGCGATACCTCGACCCGCTCTTCAAGCAGTGCAAGAAAAAGGTATGGATCATCGAAGTGTCCCGTAGTAGTAACAGTTTGAATGACCTAATGCTTATTGCGAACGTTTGGCTGGATGAATTCATAGGTTTGTTAACCCATCTGATATCATGCTTTAATTTGAACTGTTAGTACGATTTTGTTTGACTTTGTTTACAACATTTGATATTATCGGGTGCATAGTGATAAAGGAAGTGTAGGAAGCGTGAATATTATCCTGGTGATTAGCGGATTGTGTATGATATAGTGAACGAACGATGCTTCATGCTGTTGTTAGTATTCCCATGTTCATTTCACATTTTTAAGATGATCTTATTTTTGTAAAAGGACAGATGCTGTCTATACTATATCTGTGCCTTACTCCATGATCTAGTGATGCAGTTTCTGATAAATATTTGTTTAAATCTGTATCTGAACTATTTCTTCTATTGATTGAAGATTCTCTGTTATGACCGGTAAGGTCTATAGGCGTAGGCAGGCTAGGAGTCCGGTTTAGCCGGCCAGTTGGTTAGGAGTCCGGCCTAGCTGGACTGTCAGTTAACAAGTCCTAGAAAATAGGGGGTTTATCCCTTAGAGTTTGTTATTTGATTAAATTAGGTTTGAGTCGGTTGGATACCTCTTTGTATAAGTACTAAACAATTATAATAGAAGGGGTAGCCTGAGATTGAGTTCAACTCACTTTGGACCCTCGGGCGTTACTGTTCACGATACCCTAATTGTCGCTGCTTCCCTGACGTCTCCAGCCAGCTGCCGAGCACGGCGTCTTCCGTTCATCGCCGGGGTTCCAAGCCCAGGCCCTCCGTCTCTCACCCCTACGGCCTCCGGTCCCTAGGCCACAACAATTTGGTATCAGAGACCATGGCTTCCTCGGGTGCTCCTGCCGCCACCGCTGCATCGTCGGTCGCTGCTGTCGTCGAGACGAGCGCCCCTCCACCGTCCCCCACGCCGCCTACTCTTGAGGACTCCCTGGCCTCCTTGGCTGCCATGCAGCGGCAGATGGGAGACATGTTCCAAGGCATGCAGCGACAGATGGCGGAGATGTCTCTGCGCTTGGCGACTGTCGAAGGCCAGCCGGCCCCTTCAATGACACCACGTCTGCCGTACTCTGCCCCGCCGCTCCTGCAATATGGCCTGCCAGGGTATGGGGGCTTGCCAGCGTCTGCATCACAGCCGGAGATCCTGCCCTCGCCGTCAATGCCGGGGGCCACGGCGCCACTCCTGGCGACCGCACCGCCTCGCGGCACCTCGCAGCCAGCTACGACGGGGCTGCCCATTCAGTCCATCCCTTTTCCGGCATCTCCATCACCGGTACCGTCGCTGTCCTCCGTCATGCATGGGCCGATCTACTCGTCTGCTCCGATGGTACATGCACCGCGCCATCCATCTGAGGAACATGGAGACAGCCAGGGCGTGCCCAGATTCCATAAGCTGTCCTTCCCCACTTACGACGGCAAAGAAGACCCGCTTGGATGGTTAAACCGTTGTGAGTCATTCTTCCGCGGCCAGCTGACACGTGAGGCGGACAAGGTTTGGCTAGCCTCCTTCCACATGACAGGATCCGCACAGCAATGGTACTATGTGTTGGAACGAGACTCCGGCCGGCCATCCTGGACCAACTTTCGTCTGCTCTGCCACCAACGCTTCGGACCGGCGCTGTCCACCAACCATCTTGTTGATCTCGCCCGCCTGCCTTTCGGGTCCTCGGTTGAGGCATACATGGACGCTTTCCAAGCACGCTTGGCGCACGCGGGGCATCTGGCGCCGCTGCAGCAAGCACAGTTGTTCACCGGAGGACTTCCGGAATACATCAGGGTCGACGTGGAGCTCCATGACCCTCAGGATTTACACCGCGCCATGCGTTTGGCTCGGGCTTATGAACGTCGCCAGGCGTCAGCAGCCCTCGCTCTTCCAGCAACACCAAATCGACATTCTCGGCGCGCTCCGGCTGTACAGAGCTCATTACCGGCCACAGGGCCCGCTCCGCCATCATCACTAGCCTCGGCGTTCCCACCAGGCCAGCCTTTCAAACGGCTCACACCAACAGAGATGGCAGACCGCCGCAAGATGGGCTTGTGTTACAACTGTGACGAACCATATGTGCAGGGACACAAGTGTCGGCGACTCTTTTACCTTGAAGTCACAGATTATCTGGTGGAGGAGCCACAGTCCGATGACGATGAACAGCCATCAGCAGCCGGCGCAGACAGACCCACCATATCATTATCAGCCATTGCAGGCATCAGGACTGAAGATACTATGCAGGTTTATGTCATGGTGGGCAACGTACAGTGTGTGGCGTTGCTGGATTCGGGCTCCACTCACACATTCATCAGCAGTAGCGTCGCGCGGCGCGTTGGCATCCTCTTTGAACCCTGCCCAGGTGCCGGAGTCACGGTCGCAAATGGTGACCACGTTGCCTGCCGGGGGCTCGCGCGCGACGTCGGCATCAGAATTGCCGAAGAAATATTCTCAGTTGACTGCTATACAATTCCTTTGGACTGCTGGGACATGGTGCTCGGGGTCAACTTCTTGCGCACCCTCGGACCAATATTATGGGACTTTGATGACTTGTGCATGGCGTTCACCAGGGCAGGTCAGCGCGTGTTTTGGCGAGGCATCGGCTCCACCCGAGATGACGTATAGTCCACTCGCCGCTTCCATGCTATTCACGACGCCAGCCGTACCAACGGGACAGCATTGCTGGACAAGCTACTCGCCTCCTTTGACGATTTGTTCGCCACGCCTGAAGGCTTGCCCCCCGCTCGCGCCTGTGATCACCGCATTCATCTAGTGCCCAGTGCGGTACCAGTGGCTGTGAGGCCTTACCGCTACCCACAGCTACAGAAGGACGAACTGGAGTCACAATGCGCCGAGATGCTGCAATTGGGGATGATACGTCCTAGTACTTCAGCTTTCTCTGCCCCGGTTTTGTTGGTCAAGAAACATGACGGCTCTTGGAGGTTCTGTGTCGATTACCGCGCCTTGAACAAGCTCACTATTAAAGATAAATTCCCAATTCCGGTGGTTGAAGAACTACTGGATGAGCTCCACGGGGCACGGTTTTTCTCCAAACTGGACTTGCGTTCAGGGTACCATCAAATTCGTATGCATACTGATGACATTGAGAAAACGGCCTTTCGGACTCATGAGGGTCACTTTGAGTTCTTAGTCATGCCCTTTGGGCTGTCCAATGCACCGGCAACGTTCCAAAGCCTCATGAACACAGTGCTCCGGCCTTTCCTGCGTAAGTTTGTACTTGTGTTTTTCGACGACATCTTGATCTATAGTCCATCTTGGTCCACGCATCTGCAGCACCTCAACGCAGTCTTCACTGCCCTACGTGACCATCAGCTGCGGTTGAAAAGATCTAAATGCGACTTTGCTACGACGGCGGTTCATTATCTGGGACATGTAATATCTGCGGATGGGGTTGCAATGGATCAGGAGAAGGTTGCAGCCGTCGCTACCTGGCCTCAGCCTGGCAATGTCCGTGCTCTTCGGGGGTTTCTCGGCCTAGCCGGGTACTATCGTCGGTTCATTCAAGATTACGGCTCGGTGGCTGCACCATTAACAGCGCTGCTCAAGAAAGAGGCTTTTCTGTGGTCATCTGCAGCCACCGACGCTTTCAATGCCCTCAAGAAGGCCCTGTCCAGTGCACCGGTTCTTCAACTTCCTGATTGGGACAAATCATTCATTGTCGATTGTGATGCCTCCGGCTCTGGATTCGGCGCAGTACTTCATCAAGGCGGAGGTGCCTTGGCATTCTTCAGTAGACCCTTCGCAGCTCGGCATCACAAGTTAGCCGCATATGAGAGGGAGCTCATCGGCCTTGTCCAGGCAGTTCGGCACTGGAGACCGTTTTTATGGGGCAGGCAGTTCATTGTCCGCACAGACCATTATGCGTTGAAGTTTTTGTTGGATCAACGGCTCTCTACAGTTCCCCAACATCAGTGGGTGAGTAAGCTCTTTGGGTATGATTTCACGATTGAATATCGGCCGGGCACCCTCAATATCGTGGCTGATGCGCTGTCTCGGAGGGAGGGGGACAATCTGCTGCTTCATGCAGTCACGGCGCCTTCCTTTCAGTTATTTGACGACCTACGCCGCGAACTGCAGCTAGATGATGACCTTCGTGCGCTGCGTGACTCCATTGTGACCGACCAGGGCGAGCCATGGCGTCTGGCTGATGGTCTGATCATGCGCGCCGACCGTGTGTTTGTCCCAGCCAAGTCCTCGGTTCTCCCAGCTGTCCTCCAGTTGGCGCACGGTGCTGGTCATGAAGGTGCACAGAAGACGCTGCAGCGCCTTCGCCAGGAGTTCGTGATCGACCATGACCGTCGCCTTGTCCGAGATTTTGTGCGCTCTTGTTTCACGTGTCAGCGAAATAAAACTGACCATCTACACCCGGCTGGTCTCCTTCAGCCGTTGGAGGTTCCCTCGCAAGTTTGGTCTGATATTTCCATGGATTTTGTGGAAGGCCTTCCGAGTGTACATGGGAAAAGTGTGATTTTAACGGTGGTTGACAGATTTTCAAAGCAGGCTCATTTTTTACCACTAAGTCATCCATATACAGCAGCGTCTGTCGCCGGAGTGTTCTTTGAGGGCATTGTCAGACTTCATGGTTTTCCGGCATCCATTGTTAGTGATCGCGATCCAGTGTTTACAGGGCATGTTTGGCGCGATATCTTCCGGCTCGCTGGGGTAAAGCTAAAGATGAGTACAGCTTTTCACCCACAAACCGATGGACAGTCCGAAGTGGTCAATCGCACAATCGCGATGTATCTGCGATGTCTAACTGGTGACCGCCCTCGCTCTTGGCTTCAGTGGCTTCCGTGGGCCGAATATTGTTACAATACTTCATTCCACTCCTCACTTCGGACAACGCCGTTCCAGGTGGTCTATGGCCGTCCTCCACCGTCTCTGTTGCCATATGCTGCTGGCACGGCTAGGACAGACAGGGTGGACCAGCTGCTCGGTGATCGTGACGAGTTTCTAGCCGATGTTCGGGATCGATTGCTGCAAGCTCAGGAGTATGCCAAAAGGCATTATGATGCTCACCACCGACCACTTCAGTTTGACATTGATGATTGGGTTCTCCTGCGTCTTCTCCATCGGCCGGCACAATCCTTGCTGCCGGGTTTCCGTGGCAAGCTTAGTCCACGGTTTGCTGGTCCATTTCAGGTTCTTGAGCGCATTGGCGAAGTGGCTTATCGCCTGCGTCTTCCGGAGGGCGCTCGGATTCATGATGTGTTCCATGTTGGGGTTCTCAAGCCGTTTCGAGGAACCCCTCCCGCCAGTACACCGCCTCTTCCTCCTCTCCGTCATGGCAGGGTACTTCATCGTCCTTCGCGTGTTCTTCGTTCTCAGTTGCGCCGCGGTGTGTGGCATGTGTTGGTTCAGTGGGAGAACATGCCCGAAGATGAGGCCACTTGGGAACCCGTGGAGGAGTTCCGCACTCTTTTTCCTTCGTTTCAGCTCGAGGACAAGCTGTTTCCCGAGGAGGGGAGAGATGTTATGACCAGCAAGGTCTATAGGCGTAGGCAGGCTAGGAGTCCGGCTTAGCCGGCCAGTTGGTTAGGAGTCCGGCCTAGCTGGACTGTCAGTTAACAAGTCCTAGAAAATAGGGGGTTTATCCCTTAGAGTTTGTTATTTGATTAAATTAGGTTTGAGTCGGTTGGATACCTCTTTGTATAAGTACTAAACAATTATAATAGAAGGGGTAGCCTGAGATTGAGTTCAACTCACTTTGGGCCCTCGGGCGTTACTGTTCATGATACCCTAATTGTCGCTGCTTCCCTGACGTCTCCAGCCAGCCGCCGAGCACGGCGTCTTCCGTTCATCGCCGGGGTTCCAAGCCCAGGCCCTCCGTCTCTCACCCCTACGGCCTCCGGTCCCTAGGCCACAACATTCTCACAGCAACGAGCAATCCATTTAAGGAATACAACCATACAACAAAGACAACAGAGATATGATGTATGCTGTTTTTTAACTGTATGGTTTCTGAGATTATTGATTTGCCTTCTGAGATGTTCAGAGAGGAAATCTCTGTAACATAGGAAGGGATTTGTCTTAACAATTCACTTTTGCCCTTGAATAGGAGGGCATCATCCTGAATGCACAAACACAACCATCGACGATCCGGTTGCGCCTTGTGCTTTAAGTAAGCCTGCTGATTTGTTTATGATCCCCCCTACTTGCCAGTACTGGCGACTATTTTCTCTCAAGATCACTGTGCAATCAAACTTTCCCTGTGATTATTTTAGTTATTTCTGAATGTCTGTAACTTTTGTAGTCATTATCACAGCCACTTTGCATCACTGTATGATTAGAATATCGATGTTTTATCTATTATAAGAAAAAAAGACACTTGTTTGTTAACGCATAGTATGAATGTTTAGAGATTGATCATGAAGTTGTACCTTGTTGAGTCATTGCATATATAAGAACAGGGGCGAATTTAGGCCCATTTATCAGGGTCCGCTGACTTGATAAAATCTACAAATCATTTAGTAAAACACCCTTAGGACTTAAGAAAATCCATGTCATGTAAGGAAGTTGACCCCGATCACCCGGGTGATGCTAGATTCGCTTGGCTACGGAAGCTATTCTAACTACAGCACTGTTTTTGCTTCTTATTTTGTAAGAATTTTCCCTGTGTCCTCCGTAAGAAGTAGATTATGGTAAATGCGTATTCTTAGCGACTCTAGTAGATCTTATGTTGCCAACACTCTCACGGTGCAACTGGTCAGCACAACTCGCCAGAGAAGCGGTTGGTTGAGCCAGCTCGGGTTCGAGTCACGGCACCAACTTCTTAAGATGAAAATCAGGGGGACGTCCTTCCCCTTGGTCAAATCTAGTAGATCTTATGTTCATATGTGCAGACAATCTTGTATCACAGGACTCAGTTCATTATTTTGCATCAAATTGCAGGCTCTCCCTCCTGATGTCCGACAAGCATTGCTGGAGGTGGTCAGGTGCTGCATGAGACGAGACTACTTGGCTGCAGTGGACAATTATATCAAGCTAGCGATAGGCAACTCGCCATGGCCAATTGGTGTGACTATGGTTGGTATTCATGAGCGATCGGCTCGCGAAAAGATCTACACGAACAGCGTGGCTCACATCATGAATGATGAGACGACCAGAAAGTACCTGCAGTCTGTGAAGAGGCTCATTACATTCTGCCAGAGGAAGTACCCCACTGATCCATCAAGGTCGGTAGAGTTCAACAGCCTGGCAAATGGCAGTGATCTGCAGTCTCTCCTGGCGCAGCAAAACGCGAAGAATTCAGAAGAAACGCTTCGGTTAGTGGCTGCGTCATGACAAGGTTGGATTAGATTGGTGCTCGGAATTCTGGGCAAGTTCGATTCTTGTGGGATTTGTGATTTGAATTTGTTCTTATTTGTAAGAACCTGAATTGCATGTCCGGTCGTTCTGCCTTACTGGACTGTGGAACCTAATCAAACTGGAGCCTACTGATACTGTTGTTGGACATTGCTAGACTGACCATACATAAAATTCTCTCTTAATTTTCTCGTCTTCAGTAGACGCGTGCTAGTTCGAACGTTTGCATCAACCCTTCCAGGAATCGGCAAAGTTCTAATTTTGGCCGTGTTGAGATGCTCTCAAATCCATTCCATATTTTGAAAACATTGCTCAAATGAGATTTTTTTTCAAAAAGGTAATGTTCACGTTCTAGCAATACCATATTTGGGAACTAGATTTTTGTAATTTTTGACAGAAGGCTTGTTTAGTATGCAATAGAATTATATTGGATCCATTTTTTTATGTATTTTTCATAATATTTACTTACGAAACAATTGATAATATGTTAGAACAAATAAAGGCCAAAATATACTTCAAAAGACTTTGTAATCGCAGTTCACTTTCATAAATTTTTTCAACTTTTTACAAGTTACGATAAATGCCCCATCAAAACATATTACATGAAGAATCTAATAAAACTAATCTGATTTTATAGATATTGGTGCATTTCCTATAAACTTTGATTTGAAATGGACCATAATTTAGAACAATGGGAATACATCTACTCTTACATCCACTTGAAAGGCTGACTAGCAAATTGTCTGAAACCTGCCGTTTTACACTTGCACACTTTCCTTCCTCTTCTTCAGACTAAGTCAATCTATAAGACAAAAATCACTACGCAAATGTGACTCTATCCCCACATACGAAGAGAAAGTATATCGAGAAAAGGCATACTACACCAGAAGCAGAAGGTGCCCAAGCTGATGGGTAAAGAAACATGACATTAAATCAACTATCAAAATTGTTTTAATTTACAATTCTTTCAACCCAACTAAAACTACTAAGTGAACAAGGTATATAGCTTTACAACTTCATCGACGATGTGGAGAGAGCCCAGTCTCGTTCGCATCCGTGCAGTTCTGCAACTGCAGCCGATATACACACCAGATGCAAGCAGTGCCCCTTGTGCAAAACCTAAGGGCACATGAATGCCAAGCAAACCCCAGGAACCCTGGCTCGGAAGTACAAAATAGAACACAAAAGGTCAAGCTGTGAAGACTATCATATGCTTTACACCGTTGGGGTTATTTGGTTAGCTATGACGACAGCACGGACTGTAGAGCAAGCTGTTGCTGTGGTTGCAAAGAAGACCATGTCGAGGCTAATACTGAAGGAGGCAATGTTGCCTGAAGTTGCCTTAGTAGATTAATCATCCTGCTGGCAGTCTGTTCTGTTGCTAGATCTTTGCCCGCACATAATATCTGCATTCCATACAAAAGGCAGACTACGTCAAGTAAATAATCCTCTAAGGCCATTGAGAAGTCACTTGGATAGCTCAGTTTCCTCCGAGTGCTAGTCTTTTAAACAAGTTAACCAGTGGGAGTGGCTTCAGCTTCTCTACAAAGCCAATAAGCTACAGTTATCTGAACTGGTGTGGAGTTATCATGCTAGGATGGCAGAATCCACTAGATCTGTAAATCCTTAGTTCTTTTTCCAGTGTTTTTCTTAAGATCATTGCATTATCATGCCAACAGTAGAGTTGTAATAACTGGTGTTAATTGTTGATTAACAAGCACACATGGAAAGGTAAAACCATATGCTTTAAGAATGCATTTCGCAGTCCTCTGGTGCCTCTGCAACGGTTCATGAGTTGCGTTTATCCATATTCCATAGACCTTGGGAGACAAAAGGGGGATAATATAAAGAAAACAAGATTCAGGAAAATAAGAAAAGGTAAAAGGTACCTCTGCAAAAACAGACACAATCTTTGGAAGATACTGATTACTATGACCCAAAAACTCCCTCTCAGACCTGTTGAATGTTGATTACACACAAAAAAAAAATAGCTGTTAAAGAAACACGAAATAAAACAAAAGTCTAGACAATAGGGAATATTGGTTAATCTCAGAAAAAGCAACTCTGCAGAAATAAATTGTGGGAATCACTTACTTCTCAAGCATCGCACACAGCTGTTCATGGACAAGCTTGGCCTCAATTAAGTCATTTTTTATCGGAAGGCAACTTAACCAGGCAGGAATTACCTGTTCAATGAACCAAGTGATGTATGGTCACAAAACTTTGTACAGTTCATAAATTAATGATGTAGCAACAAGACTGTTAGCAGTTAATATGAATTGCCCATCACTTCACCTGTTGCATTGAGAAATGGAATGATATACTACAATAAGGCTCAATGGAGCAGGCTAGATGCCAAGACAAATGCTAGAAGAACCATATGCCTAAGTATTGTTGAGTTCGGATATCTTGAAAGCATTAGATACCTGAGATACATCGATGCTATCACGATGAAATTGACATATTTTTCCAAGAGCGGAAACAGCATTGTCATAGGCCATCGCATTATCCAAATCTAGGGCATTAGGATGTTTGATTACATTGTATAATCTGGATAGGGCCTCTGTAGAAATAAACAAGATTGTTAACAACATCAAATGACAAATGCAACTATACACAAATCTAATACAACATAAATACAAAACATACCCCCAGTGTGAGGCCTAAATGCAGAACCACCACATTCGGCACAAATGCCAATTCCATACACTGCGGCCTGAAAACAGCAAGTTGGAAATGAAATCGCACACTCTTAACAGATAAAGGGTTGCTGTTGGCCTGTTGCACATAATTCTGTTGCACTGGGATGTAGAACAAATAAGAAATACAAACCTGCCTGACATCTGGATTTTCACTCATGCAGGCTTCTAATAGAGAAGGAAGGTATGCATCATAATACCTGAGAATCAGATATCACAAAAAACATGTAAAATGATCACAACTCACAACGATCTTTCGCCTTCACCAAACGAAGTGCTATGCATGGATCGTACAACTGTTACCTAACTGCTGCTTCACGGCAGTGCTCGGCGACATCATCAAAAATGCATATGGCAATCCTTCTTTCTTCCAATGTTTTATCCTTGCCCTAAATTGGTGGAGTGTTAAAAATGTACATACAATGTTTAGTTTACCTATCATTCAACAGTGCATTTATGTTTCATTCAAATATGAGTTCCGAGGTAATAAATCTAGAGTAACATCAAATTGTGATGTAGTGTTCAGTGCTCACAACCCTAACAAGCAAAGCAAATGCACCAAATCCTCAATGGTTCATCATCTCACTTACCAACATAGGTGTCAAATACACAGAGAGTTCATCAAAGAACGGAAGAAAATAAGTCTTGAAGGTTTTAACGAGAGTGCCTAGACAATCACCAACCTGCAGTCACAGTACAGGTTTTCAAACCAATAAGGTTAAGTAATAAGCACTAACAATTGTTCCCCACACAAAAGGTAGGTTCAAAGCACAATATAATAATGCATCCACCTTTCCAGTAAATTTCTGAGGTAGCTAATTTCTATGTTAGTGCACAAGCATTTGTATCAATCAGAAGCATGAGTAGATCTGGTATGCCTTTAAGGAGAGTTAGAAACTCCGAGATTTCAGTAGCTTACTTGGTCAAAGATTTCATCTTCCTGTTCGTTTTCTTCTCTGAGTAGCTCCTCTTCTTCAGAATCGAAGTCCTCAGCCCTTGCCCTTTCTGTTCGTTCTATCCTCCTGTTAGTGCTTGCAACTATTACTTCTTTGATTCCTTCCACTGCAGATCTTACTTGATTTTCCTCAAGAAGTGTTCCTGATAGCTGATCGAGAAAAATGGGTAAAAGATTATTCAAGTGACAGCACACAGTACCAAATGTAGTACAAAGCTAAAAAGGAAAATGATGCCTACAAGTTGATTAAAAGCATTGACAATGTCTTCTGTTACAGATATAAAAACTACTAAGACTTTATTTCTGAAAAAGGTAACACAGCACATTAAAGGATAACTGGGTAAGGGTAGGACTTTTGCCAAAATAGCCAAGTAGCATGGTAGTAGCATGGTAGGAGCATGTAAAAATGAGCTTTAGGACAAACCAAGCAAACTAATAACTGGACAAACAAAAAAAAAAATCTGAATACCCACTATAATTTAAACAACTCGTTTTTTTTTAATAATCTCATTATCGCACTATTTAAACCACACCAATATGTCCAGGTCCGCATGGTATTGTGCATGTATTCGAAAGTAGACACAATCATAGTCTGGTAAAGGGAATGAGATTGTAAATAATAAAGCATGTAAATTTAACAGCCATGTGAACAAAAGAATGTGAAGACATGAAAACTGTACTTGAGATGAAGCAGAAGTTCTCATGAAAACAAGAGGTCTTTTCTTCGGTCAAATATCAAATATCATACAAGTACAGTATTACAAACCTGTATAGATTCATTCAATGATTCCAGTATGCTTGCACAAATTTGTGGCTCAGGTTCCTGCTTAGAATTCCAATTACATGCTTAAATCAAATCATGTTAACGAACATAACAAAAATTCAAGAAGTAATACGCTTTTATAAGCATAAAGCCCTTACTTTATGCATGGCCTCTACAAGGGCTGGAACTATGTAATCAGACAGTTGCTTAAGATAGGATTTATCACGACCTTGAGCTTGACCCTTTTCTATAGCCAATTTTGCTGAACGTAGAAGCTCAGGCATTGCTGCAAAGAGCATATAATGTATAGCACAAGACAACATGCTAAAAGAAGTAAAGACATCAAAATTTTCAGTCACATACCTGAAATAGCTGCCTTCCTAACTTCTTCATGAAAATAGAACTTAAGGAGAGGTACAAGCGTAGTCGTAACCTGTACAGATCCGGACATAGCTGTAGCTCTTTCATGAAACTAGAACCCAAGGAGAAAGAAGGGGTTGAATAGTGATATAACCTGATCAATCCATGGGAAAAATCCTTCCTTGAGCTCACCAGCGTAGCAACACAGCATATTACATGCTGTAGCTTTCTCCTCCAGTAGACTAGTTCGGATGCCAATCCTCTTATCACCTAGTGTGATAGTCTCAACACTGCAGTAGTGCAGGCAGTGAGTACAACATTGCTAGTAGATAGAATAAGAGCCTGAGGCTGAGAGAATCTCCAAGAGTTCCCCTATCCAACCTTAGTGTCAAAAACTCAAAATTAAGATTCATAGAGCAAAAATCACCCTCCAACAGTCCTCCTTATCCAACATTTTTTATTTAGTGGTATCCTAAATCACCCTCACTCTCCCTCAAATTTGTGGTGACATGCTGTCCACACTATATGTTATTTGAGATTGAGGAACTGTTGGAGAGATTTGTAGTTAGGATGCACCCTATATGAGGATACAAGGGAATTAAGTGTAGGAGGACTCTTAAAGATGCTTTAAGACCTAAAAAACCTTCTATACATGACTATTCAGATAATTAATGTTTGCTTAATTTGCTGGTGAGATGGATGTGATGACCAAAAATGTGAATCCAATACAGGATATGAAACAACCATTGATATCAACATGACATGGGCAAATTCTTTAGATGTGCCTATGACCACACACATCAGATTCAACATTTCCATCATATGGCTATCACCAAAAGATGAAAGTTATCCAGGAAACAAAACATAACGAAAATGACATACTATCAAAAATATGGAAGAAAAAACTAAACATACCCCTCGTCATCAGATTCACCATTTTCATCTTCTGGTCCAGCAGAAGTGACACTCACATCTGGTTTGAGCTGAGCAGACTGGAGCAGGGGGGGCATAACAACACTCATGTATGGTAAGAAATCCTGACCAAGGCATTTACACAGTCTTGCCCATGCCTATAGAGGCGAACAGATAAATCAAATGAGAAAAAAGATTTGAATTGCCAAAAAAGAAATTGAGAACAAGGTTTCAACTTCTAACACACTTGCAGCATGTAACTTGTTATAGGGTCATCAGCCTCCATCTGAGATCCTTGCAGTGTCATAAGGACCTCCATCACCTAACACAAAAATGAATTATCAATAGCATTAACACATACAGAGCAGATAGCATATAACATCCTACAGTCCAATTTGATTTCTTTTATTGAGTACAAAGGCCACAAAAAATAATGTTTTATAATACTTTTATTTTAGGAAAGAGTTATGGACTGTATACTGTAATATAAGGGGAACTAGCAAACCATTACCTGCTTAGCATCGTCCTTAAACTTTTGTTTCCCAACTGCCATACCAACTAAACTGATGCATTCCATCGATTTGGCACGCAACATTCTGTTGGATTTATCAGTTGCATTCATGAGAATAGCCTTGAGGTATGGCATTACTGCATCATAATATTTTTGGAAGTGTTCCTGAATCAATAAGATTGAAATTTTTTGTTAGAATGTTAACAAGAAAACTTGAACTGTATTTTCTGATATACCTGAGAAGAATCTGCTGCTGATGCTAAAGCAGTTAAAGCAGCTTCTTGCACCATTTGGTTTCCAGTCTACATCATAAACATACAAGTTTCAAAATAAAAGAATAGACATTATCCCATGCCTGATGTCTATACTGTATAAAGTTAAGGTGCAAAGACTAGATGTGAGATCCACCTGAAGCAACAATAGAAGTTTCCCAACTATTACATCCAAGTACGGTGTCAAAATATCAGGTCTGCAGTTTTCACTGAAGTTCAGAATAGCTGATGCAGCATGTGCCTGAGCTTGTAGGAAATAAAATAAATATTAGAGCAAGCCTTGTTGGTCAGCTTATGCGCTTGATGAGGAGCAGATATAGCAAGTCAATTACAACAAATAAAAGCATGTGGCAGGAGAATCAGATGCATGCAGAATGTCTGATACAGGTATTTATCCACTGCAGCAGGCCCAACTTCAGGCCCTCGACTCTATGTAAACCAATAGTCAATATAATATACCACTAGATTTATCAGAGATTAATAACTTGAATAGCTTGTAAGAATAGTTGAATGATGAACATAAAGCCAGAAAACCATCAAAAGATATCTCTCTAAATTCAAATGGTACCAAAACTAGTGGAAACTAATTCAACTTGACTCCAGTTCCAAAATGTGGCTACTGCAACTAACAAACTTGCACCATTAAAACCTACAGTGTTCCTGTGCAATCATCACTGGAACAGAACCATTTTAAAGCTTTCATATATCTTAATTTGGTTCAAGGAGAAGAATCAATCCAGAACCTTTTGATCTCTTGTGTGTTCTCAAGACAATTTTGGTTCAGGCTGTTTCACAGGGTCGGCTTACATATGCTTGCTCCTGGTCTGGAAGAGACTTCCTTTTTTGGCGGGTGGGAAAGAATTACGTCCAAGGTGGATGGTGATGTGAGGAAAGGGCTCAACTCTCTGGTTATTCTCGGAGCTTGGTTGATCTGGAAAGCCAAAACCATTGCATTTTTTATGGCTCTGCCCCTGCACTAGAGGAAGCTCTCTTGCTTGCTAGACAGGAACTACACCTTTGGTGCCTAGCAGAGTAGCAGGAGCCCGAGGGCTTTCCCACCTGGTGGCGATTGCCCCTGGTGAAGTTTCGATGTTGGTCGAGGTCAGATATTTGCAATTTCTGGCGCGTATGTAAACTGATTCCTACGTAGCTAGCTACCTAGCTAGTTGGCTAGTTGCTTGGGTGGTGGTGTGTGTTGTAAGGGCTCTTTCTCTTTTTCTTCTTAATATAATGATACGCAGCTCTCCTGCGTGCCTGAGAAAAAAATCTTAATTTGTACCTCATACATTAGTACTCAAAGAAGAAGTAATAACAAATATAAATCAAGTCAAAGTTCTGAAAGGCGATGATGTGTGCAGGCATAGACAGACGAAAGGTACCTCAAACAGCACAAGGGTGGTATCATATGCGAGGAGCATCCACACAGCTCAGTTCTAAAATGCGCTGGTTACATATTTTCCGTGGTTCATATGCACTCACTAGTTCTGGGTTTTGGTGGAATGGTTTACATGTGAACTGTAATTGCTAAGAGTATCAGGCACACGACTCTTCTAAAATTCATTAGCCTTCCATATGTTTCTAGTTGTTCAGTTGTTGGGTCAGATATACCTCAGATGTGAGTTCTTTAGGAAATCTAAGAACCACCGAAAATGTCTCTCTCCTATGAATGCCTTGCGATCAATCTGGTAGATGTAATCATGCAAACATCTCCAAATTTGAGTAATCTATGCATGCCATGCACAACACAAAACATTCAGCGAACAATATGCATAGATATTAGCAACAAAGCACGACACTAAGGCAGAGAAAATTAATTGATGAACAAAATGGCCAAAAGATGCCAACTGCTGGGATGCTTACTATGCATAGGTATTTAGCAACAAAGTGCAACGAAAATTAATTGTTGAATAAAATGGCCAAAAGATACCAACTGCTGGATGCTGCCTCAATAAACAAAGGCTGAATCTTGTTTCTATGTATTAGACTTAAAACATTATCCTATTGAATAATAATCTAAAAAAAAATCCAAAGTATAGCCAACCTCAACACATCCAAATAGCACACATAAACTACTAAAGGTACAATGGTATCATTAATATGCTAACTACAACAGTGATACATTAACCACACTCTAATGCACATTACTGTATTCAAAACATCATTAGATACCACTTAGTGTACCCAAAATAACTTGGGCAACTACACTTCTGTTGCTGATGGCATCAATCACACTAGACCAGTGTTGTTTATAAGCATTAAGCATATATGCATTAAGCCCATGGATTACAAGATCTCTGCTTTCAGAAATCAAATAGAAACAAAAAAAGATATTATAAGGGCCAATTGCATGAGAAAATGAAATTAAAAAAAAGATAAAACAATCACTTGCCTGTACGCGTGGGTTCTGGACATCATCCATTGCTGAAGCTAGTGCAGGTAGCACAACATGGTGCAACTGATTTTGCAACTCAGGTCCCAGGTCCGTTGAAAGCTGCCCTATTGCATTAATTGCTGCCCACCTCACCCGTGGGTGAGGATCCTGGAAAGAATTCAGCACCATCCCAACCACCTGCTCCAGATTCTTAATCATCACCTTAGCAGAGCCCTCTGCAATCTGAGCTATGGTCACCAGTGCCGCATTCCGTCTCTTCCAATCTTCAGAGGAGAAAAACGATGGGAGCAACTCAGCTGCCACGGCTAGAATCGTATTACCACCAACAGCAATTGACAGCCGGTCCAGACACTCCTGTGCGAAAACATAGCTTCCCGTCTCTCCAGCGTCTTCCTCCTCTGACACCGCGGCATGCCATGCCGGTTCATCCTGGACATCGAGTAGCATACTCATGAGCACCGCAAATAGCCGACCAACGTACCGAGGCAGCCTCCGCATCATCCCGGGCGCACGCGCCCGTGCCTCGGCAAGCGTGACGACAAACTCGACGGCAAGGTGGCGGGTGCCGTCCTCTAGTCCTGGGGCCTCGGCAATCTGCAGCATGGAGGCGACCACGTCGGGCAGCTGGCGGCGCAGGAACCGCGGCTCTGCACCGGCGAGCTCGATCATCATCTCCAGAGCCTCCTGGGCGGAGCCCTCGTTCCCGCAGTTGAGCGACTCGGCGAGAGCGCGCATCATGGCCGGCAGGAGGTCCTGGAATTGATCGCGGGCACCGGCAGAAGGAAGGGACTGGATGAGGCTGATGGCCGCGTTGAGCCCCGCGACGCGCACGTCGGCGGAAGAAGGGTGGGAGAGCGCGGCGAGGAGGAGCCCGTGGAGGTTGGGAAAGCTGGCTGCGAGGTGGGAGGCCAGCCGGGCCAGGATGTTGAGCGCCGACTCCTGCAGTCCCGGCGGGGAGGACGGGGAATCGATGGACTTGTACAGGAAACTGAGTAGGTCTGGCCACGCGTTGGCGGGCAGGAGGAAGGAGGCGAGCTCGGCGACGGCGTCGGAGAGCTTCCTGGAGACGGACCTGGGGAGCGCAGGCGCGGAGGCGGCCGAGAGGAGCAGCGCGCGGAGCGAGGACTGCGTGGCGGGCGACAGCGCGGGGTAGACGAAGGACTGGGATGACGGGGCGATGAGGCGGCGCAGCAGCACGGCGGCGATGGGCGCGGAGGGGTGCGCCGGGGAGAGCAGCAGGTGCGCGAGGCTCAGCGCGAGCGCGTCCGGGTGGGACCCGCGGAGGGCGTGGAACTGCTGCTCCGCGCGCGACCGCGCCTCGTTGGCCGGGGAGGTGAGGTCCGCCAGCAGCGCCGTCAGCGCCGCCGGGTCGGCGCCCAGCACAGCCGCCGCGCCCGCCTCCGCCTGCGGATCCATGGGGGCACGGAGCGGCGCAGCGCGAGGGGAGCGAGGAGGCGGGGGGATTCGGGAGGCCGCGCGGGATTTTTTTGGTTTCGTGGGGTGGGTTTTGCGGGGGAAGGGTGTGGAATTTTTGGGAGCGCCGCGGTGAGGCGAGGCCGAGGGGCGGAGGGAGAGTGGAGGCGCGGGGCGATGGAGTCGAGACGGCCGGGCCGCGGACACTGGAGGGTGGTGCCGTGCTGGGAGACGGGGCCCAGGGGCTAGGAAGTGGGGAGTTGGAGTAGTACACTAGTACTGGTCCATGAGGAATCGGGTCCCGGATGGTCATCAAAATCAGAACAGCGCACGCCACAGCTCACCTGCTAATTATGCCATCATATTTTGATTAGTGACTTCTTTCTCTTTTAGGGATCCATTAGCACTAAAAATTACTCCCTCCGGTTCATTTTATCTCACGCACGTACACGTATATTAAGATTCAAACTTTAAAAAACTTTGACCAATAATTAGGATAATAATATTTAATTATTATAATACAAATTTTATATGATTAGATTTGTAAGGAATTATACTATACAATGATTATAAGTTTATAAGCATAAATAATATAATATAAAACAAAATAAATGGTCAAAGTGTAATCTAGGAGACCGTATCATTCTAACTTGCGCCAGATAAAATAACCCTGAGGGAGTAGCAACTAAAATTATTATTAATGGATGAAAACAGACCTGTTAATAAACCTGCTAATTATTAGTTGGAGGGATGCTAACTATTGGTTTCATTAGTAGGTGGTGAGTTGCTAATACTCACTCTGTCCCGATTTATTTGTCGTTTTCGGTTTTCGTGCCACAAGTTTGACTCGATTTGTAGAAAATACTAGCAACATTTGTATCTCCAAATAAATTTATTAAAAAATTAGATTCAAATATCTTTCCGATGATACTAATTATGTATCATAAATATTAATATTTTTTAATATATATTTTGTTAAAATTGTTTCTCGGGAAGCGAAAGCGACAGATATTTTGGGACGGAGGGAGTAGATGTTAATAGTTCATATGCGTCTCAAACTCACTATCCAACCACCTATTAGCAGGTGGATCCAAACAGCTCTCTACTAAAAATTAGTTAGCTAAAAATTAACTATTATTAGTTATTAGCTAACTAATTTTTAGTGCTAATGATCAAACAAGCCCTTATTCTTGTTACTTTTGGACTTGATTCTTGCAACAAACTTTTTGCAAACTTGGATTCAGCAGACTTCTTGACGGGTCACTTTTCTGGAGGCTAAGATTTTCAGATTTAACAGATATTATGGTTGTGCTTGGTTCAAACAAAGGCCTGGTTTAGTTCCTAAAATTTTTCACCCCAAACTATCATATCGAATCTTGCGGCACATGTATGGAGTATTAAATATAGACGAAAAAAAATTAATTGCATAGTTTGGTTGGAAATCGTGAGACGAATGTTTTAAGACTAATTAGTTCATGATTAGCCATAAGTGCTACAGTAGCTAACATACGCTAACGATGGATTAATTAGACTTAATAAATTCGTCTCGTAGTTTCCAGGCGAGCTATGTAATTAGTTTTTTTTATTAGTATCCGAAAATCCTTTTCGATATCCTCGAAACATCCGATATGACATCCAAAATTTTTCATTTCGCGAACTAAACGCGGCCAAAATCTAGTCTAAAGTAAAAAAAACATGGGACAGGTAGATTTGTTATAAGTTTCGCTGTGACATTTTTCAGGTGTTCCAATAAGCGTCATGTACACGAAAAACAAATCCGCTCTAACCTAAGATTTTCTTTTCAGTGAGGCTAATGTTGATACAATACTGTAGATGTTGGAGATACCGTTGTTTATACAGTGAAATCCATTTGCATATTTAGCCCTTGTTTGGTTGGACCCCAACTTCCAAAAAAAGTGCTACAGTACCTGTCATATCGAATGTTTGCGGCCCGTGCATGGAGCATTAAATGTAGATGAAAAAAAAAACTAATTGCACAGTTTGGTGGGAAATTGCGAGACGAACGTTTTGAGCCTAATTAGTCCATATTTGAACACTAATTGTCAAATAAAAACAAAGGTGCTACAGTAGCCCCAAATTCTAACTTTCTGGAACTAAACAAGGGCTTATATTTATTCCTACTATATTCATGCACGGATGGTCCTATGAACACTGGATATAGTACGTACATTTTAAAAAATAATCAGGCACCAACTTCATGAAAAGTGTTTTTCTCTTGATTTTATTCACCATTACTTTTCAACCGTTGTTTCGTGGCTGAAAGGAATAAGCTCGAGCGAACATCTTGGCATTTGAATGGCTAAACATGATTCAACAATTTTTGAAGCATGACCTCAGGAAATTAAACCACTACCGTTCCCGTCCGAAAAGCAAGAGCCCCGAACCCAGGCGATGAAACGCGGATGAAACCCGTTGAGAGCGATGCAACTTGTAAGGTCTAACTTTGCATTACAGTTTAGAATTTTTTTAAAAATTTATGTGACACATGAGCTATCTACGAAGTTAACTGACCGTGGAGCTTAGCCCATGTGAGGGGCTCAACAAAGCATGAGCTATCTCATCTACGTTTTCACATTAACTTATTGCATTCCTTGACATGTGTTTTACCTTTTTAGTTTGTCTTACTATGTTTACTTGATGAGATCGGAACCTGTGGCACATTTTTTATGTTAGATAGAGATAGCAATACTTAGAAAATTGAATAAAGTCCACCTGAACTAGCCACTAATTAAAAAAATTCGAACTATAATATCGGACAACATACCCCCTCAATTTTTAAAACCAGTAAAGTACCCCCTTAACCATTTCAAAGTGGTTTATTGGACGGTTTTGCTGATGTGACAGTGAGGCCCACCATCATTTGGTTTTTCTTTCTCTTATATATATAAAAAGCATAATTTTTTCATATGAAGTCCTATTAATATAATAAACTTTATATCAAAATTGTAGAGTTTGACACGATCTACAAGTTTACAGGTGATAACTTTTCTATTTAATAACTTTTAGATGCTCAATTATTTAATAAAAAGAAAAGTTATTAAATACAAAGTTGAGGTCGTGTCATGCTCTGGAACTTTGATATAAATTTTGTATGCATACAACTCCATACGAAAAAGTTATACTTTTTTATATATAAGAGAAAGAAAGACCAAATGGCAGGTGGGTCCCACGGCCATGTCAGCAAAACCACCCAAGAAACCATTTTAAATGGTCAAGGGGATACTTTGCCTGTTTTTAAAAGTTAGGGGGGTATGTTGTCTAGTATTGTAGTTGGAGAGGGTCTTTCAAAATCAGCAACTAGTTTAGGAGGGCGAATCCACTCTAGAAAATTTAGTGCACGTCTAGATAAAACTTGTGTAAGTTGTTTATAAATGATTATTTGGCCTTAGTTTTTAAGTGGTATATAAATTCACCCCCTCTTAGACATCTTGGATCCCTTCAAAAGCTAGTTCACATATTTAACGCCTATATAGAGATAAAAATCAATCTATTGAGTACAATGAACACTAATACACATCTTTGGCTCAAGATCTCGTATCCTCGTAGACAGGTCCATTAGACAACTCAGGGGTGCGCTGACAGTACTATCATCACAGTGTAAGAACGAGGATCATAATATCTTAGTTGTGGCCAATTCTTTCTTAAGACTTTATGCCCTCCGATAAAGACATCAACTATGCTTGCCGGTGCAGTAGTGCAGGACTATACTAAGGTCTTGTTTGGTTGGGTTTTTGGTTTGGTTTTTGGCCCCAAAAGCCAAAAGCCCAATCAAATGGGCTGCTTTTGGAGGCTGTTTTTTCAGAAGCAGTTGTTTTTCCGTAGTATATTTTTGAAAGCTGGTTTGACTCCGCTTTTGGCTTTTGGCTTGCTGCTTTTCAAAATTGATAGAATAAAAAGCTCTTCCATAGTTGTTTCAAGAGAGATAAAGATAGAAGATATATTTTATACTTGTTTAACCAAACAGCTTTCAGCTTTTCTACAGCTCACAACCCACAGCAGCTTTCCCACAGCTCACAGCCCACAACAGCTTTTTTCCATAGCCACAGCTCAACCAAACAGGGCCTAAGCTGTCTTTCTAGCTAGGGGGCTACAAGTTTGTATTTTGGAAACAAAGTTTCCAAACATCTGTACAATCAATGCTTTAGTATATTTAAACTTTTATGAAATTACTTGTAGACTTTTAGAACTAACATGATAAAAATACTGAAATATCAGCAAATGCTTATGGTTAGGGTGTCCGCAACGGTCAGGCAAAATAGCTAGCTGACATGGATACGTGATAGAGTAAAGAAATAGAACCGCTGAGGGGCACATGTTACGTAGAAGAGAGATGCAAAGAGAGGCTGTATTGGAAACTGTGCGAGTCTATCTATTCATCAGTCATCGCTAGCGATTCTGTATTTTACACTCCCTTTCTTCCACGTCATATATGAATCATGGACGTTTCAGCTTATGGGTGTTCGGCTGCTCCACTTTTGACTTGTTTCAGCTTGTTTTAGCTTATTTTCTCTCATTGAACAACTATTGAATCATCCGAAACCATCCGAAATCCACTGTCTAGTGTAACAGCCGAACACGAACTGCTAGCTATTCGCTAGCTTGTTGGGGGTGCCCTTAAGAAATGAATCATGGACGTTGAATGCATCATTCTGGTCATGCTGCATGGCCCGAGACCTGAGGTTTCTTCGGTTTGGTCAGTGACAGTGACCTCAAGGAGACAAGAAACCAACCAAAAATATGTTCTCCCTATTCAATGTCACGCAAGTCAGGGCAAGCAAAATTTGGTTCCAGGTGAAGTTAAATTTGGCCAACCAAATTTGAGCTGATCCAGTTTTGCCTAGCCAAATATTGGATACGATACTCTCTCTCTCTCTCTCTCCCTTTTTTTTAGCAGAAAATATTGGATACTCTCGTCTGAAAACCAAAGAAGAATTTTGCGGATACAGCCCAAACACGCAGCAAAGTGCATGAATGAAACCAGAGGCCCAGGAACCAGCTATCTTTTTTTCTTTTTGAGAACCCCAGGACAGGAGCCAGCCATTGGTCGTACGTCAGACAAACAGCAGAACCGGCTGGCGCCTGGCTCACGTGCTCGGTACATCCCCATCCGAAAAAGGACCCAGCGCAGTGCTCCGATGCTTCGGTGGCTTCCGCAAGATGCACACGATCAGTCGAGCACCACCAAGGCACCAACCTTCCCTTTTTCTCTGGGCTGATAAACCATGGCTGAAAAAACTGTTGACTAATTTATTGTGAGAGAAAAATAATATTCGTTGATTGAAAAAGTACGACTTATAAGCCAAATGAACAGAACACTTATCCTGCCAGTTCAGAGCTCGACTTCGGTAGGACCGTAAGCAAGGTCCCCGTACCGCGGTGGCATCCAGCGGCCGCGAAAACGATCGCGCGCCGGTCCGCCGGATCCCGACGCAGCGTAGGGGTCCCCGCCCGGGCCCGTGTGACGATCAACGGGCTGTCAGTCTGTTCCCTTGTTGGTTTCAGCCAGGGTTTATCAGTTAGCCAACAATATTTTTCTCTCATAACAAACCAATACCAGTCGAGCTTATCAGCTCAGAAACCAATCAGCGAACAGGCAGTGTGTCTCCACTCTCCAGGTCACCCACGCCACGGCAGTTTTCCAACTTGGGGGCGGACCGCCGCACGGCCGGAGTTCGATACGTGCGTGCTAGTGCCCACACACGCGCAGGGGTTGGGTTGCAGTCTTGCGGACGCGACAGCACAGCACCGCAGTGGCGGGAGATTCCCCTTATTTCTGTTGCGATGCAAAGAGGGCAAAAGGCAAAGCAGTTGGAACTCTGGGTGGGGGTGTGTGGCAAGCAGCCGAGGAGGCGGCGGGGACGGAGCTCGTGGGCGCTTGCTCGCGCGCCCCACGTCCCCAGTCCGGCAGTCCCCACAACCTTTTTTTTTGCAATTTGGTTCTTTTTTAAGAAACTTTACGTTTGGCCTCCTGGAAGACGTAAACTCATCTTTGGATCCTTAAGGTCGGCGCCAGAACTCATGACTCTGAGGTAATACGTCTCGGCGCCACAGATCTTGGTTCCGAGGTGCCTGGCCGTGCACAACAGGGCATCCTAGGTGGCATTGACGTGGCCGGTACCTCGGAGCCACATATCTCGGCTCCGAGCTCCGAGCCATGGATCCTAGCGTCGAGCATGGATTCAAAACCCACGATCAAGTTTCTCTTGCCGATGCTGCTTTCATTTCTTCCTCTTCCCTCTCGGGTTCTTCCTCTCCCTAACCCATCCAATCTCTTGAATCGATGAATTTGACCTTGGATACTTAGATTTGATCCATACATCTTTGCGAGCAAGGTATCATCTCTTCTCTTATTATTTTTTAGGCATTGATTTGGTATATATTACGTCTATTTTGCAACCCTAGATATGTTATTACCTAATGTTTGGAATGAATTTTTATTTTTTATATTATGTAACGGTGGATGCCAAAGCGTGGTAAAGCTAGTAAGCCAAGGTAATCTCTTATCATCGTGTTATATTATGTTTTTATTTATGTGCAACAAATAAAAAAACCCTAGGTTTAGGGTTTAATGTTAATTGCTTTCGGTTCTTAGAACAAATTTGGTTCAATTGTAGTTATGGCCGGATGACTAGAAATACCTTCGACCCATTGCCTCTGCCTAGTGATGTTCCAGTGCCCATGTGCTAGTACGGTGATCCTTGCAAGGTAGCCAAGTCCGATGAAGAGGACACGTATAGACATAGGTATTGGATGTGTGCCAATTTTACGTTTGAGCATACACTTCGTCAGCGCCGCATTAACAAGATGGTGAGAAATTGATGTTGTGTGTGTGATAATTATTTTGTGTCAAATGAAGTCTTGCATGATTTATTTATTTTGTAACAATTGCATTTGTTGTAGATCCCTCCACCGCTCTGTGATTTTGAGCAGTGGATCGACACTGAGATTAAGCTAGAACATAAGGAGTTGATGCAGAACTGTTACGGTGGGATGCAGAGGACAAGGAGATGATAGAGAAGAGATGAAGAGAGGAGGCTCTAGAAAAGTAGCACAAGAAAGAAGAGGAAAGGAGGCGTGTTGTTGCATACAGGGAGGAGAGGGAGTGTAAGCTTGAGCGTGCGCTCCAAGCGAAGACAACGATGGAGGAGAATCCCGATGCCTAGAGAAAGAGAAAGTGGTCTCGTTGCACTCAGTAGTCTTTATGACTTGCTAGTTCTATTGTTTATTCATGAACAATGTTGTTTAATCTTAGATTTTGCATTGTGCTATCATGTAATGCACTTTAAGTATGGATGTACCTAGGACATGTTCTGCGTTATTTAGTTTATCGTCACGTACTTCAAATGTTGTTATGTTGATTAATGTGCTTTATTATTAGACATTTCATAGTGTTGTTGGTTTCATTATTTGTTGTCATAATATTGAGTTTAATATTGCATAGGTAGTTGTCGGTGTTTCGAACAAGCACCGACTAGTAAATTTATAATTATTGCGCGTTAGGCTCGGATGGTGTACTAAAGGACATAAGGTTTATACTGGTTCGGGTAGAATGTCTCTACGTCCAGTTTGCTGCTGCTCGTGTTATTAGTACTGAAAAATATTCGTAGTAGGAGGTACAAACGGTCGAGAGAGGGACAGGTCCCAAGTCTCTCACGGAAAGGTCAAAATGACGCCAAGAGCTCGGTTGCTGCTTAGTTATGTGTTGTGTGTCAAAATGATCGGTCCCCTTAGTGGGGTGCTCTGCCCTCCCTTTAGAGACCAATGGGGGAGCAGGGATTATAGATGGGAGAAAGAGAAAAAAAACCAAAGGCAGAAAAAGTCCTTCGAGGGTGTCGGGTCTCTCTTTTCCCTTGAGCCTGCCCTGCTAGCATGGCAGACCACACCAGGGATAGCATGTTTCACCGATCCTAATAGGGCCGGGCTCTGACTTCATTTCAGTGAGTGGTCATGTCCCATCCTTCCCCGACAGATGGTGCGGTGCGGTGCGTCAGGGCATCGAGCCATGACTCTGTGGGAGTAGATAGGGAAATGACTATAAGCCTATCACTGTAGATGATGTGAGTTCTTTCTTGGATTGTAGCGGTTGTCGTATGCCTGTATTAGTATCCACGCCTGAGGGTTGATGGCAGCGACTACAACACTGTAGGACAAAAGTCGACGCCTACAACACTATTCAAGCACTGTTAGGTCAGAAAGGGCCTAAAGCTCCTGTCCCATCATATCCTGATGGTACCTTCCTATAGGGGTGCAAGGCATGGTCCTCGGTACTGCGGTTGACTCGAATGTCCTGTCGTACCCTGTGCTTGTCATTATGAAGGAGTAGGGTGCAATCGTCGAGTGAGGTGGAGCCAGCCCTTAGCCGTCGGGTGAGGCGGAGCTAGTCCTCGGACGTCAGGCAGGGCGGAACCGACCCTCAATCGTCGGGCGAGGCACAACCCGCCCTCAGCCGTCGGGCCAGGCGGAGCTAGCCCTTAGTCGTCGGGCGGGGCGGAGCCTGCCCTTGGACGTCGGGCGAGGCGGAGCCAGCCCTCAGCCATCGGGCGAGGCAGAGTCTAGCCCACGGGGGTCGGGCGAGGCGGAACCAATCTTTCGTCATTCGGGCAAGAAGCGTAGTAGCGTTCTTGTATGACCGGAAGCGTCAATGTTTGATGGTTATTAGTTCCACCTTATTGGGTACCTCGGTATTAGGTCCCCGACAGTAGCCCCTGAGCCCCCGGGTGATTCGGACAAAATTGGCCGGGGGGTGTTTTGACTTGCCAGAGGGTGTGCGCGAGCGCACCCAACGGGTGATGGGGGGGTGGATCTACCGCCATGCCCGAGGTGCCGACAGAGGAGGGCGGCTCCGCCGATGCGCCCTCGGAGACAAGGGAGATGAGACCCCCTGCCCAGGAGCAGGGGGCAGGCTCGAAATGGTCCCGTCCAGATGAGTTGGAGCAGAAATCCGAGGGTTTGTCCTCAAAACATTCCTACCGCCCAACAACGCCAGAGCAAGTCTCAGATTCCTCTGTTTTTCATGTTTTTCTATTTTTCTATTTTTCTATTTGGTCTTATGCATTTTACCTCTTATAGACTCTTGCAACGGGGCCATTCTTTGGCGCTAGCGCCTAAGAAGAGTGTTGCTCTTCAGGCGGTACAGGTGCCATCGCCTGACATCGCTCCTATTTTGGGTAGGAGTGGAACCGATGTTGTGGCCTCGTCGGTCAGTCAGGTGCCGCTTGTGGTGGCACCTATGCCCTCGATGGGTCAAGCAGGCGCTAGGGCTAAAGAAGCGCCCTCGGGGGTTGCTGAGCAGATGGCGGTAGAGGTGACACCGCCGCCTATGTTGGAGCAGACGGGGCTGCCGCCCACGCTTGTGGCGCCCTCTGTGGTGGGCGCGGTGCCGCAAGTTGAGGCCCCCGTGTCTCAAGCGGAGGTGGCCATGACCGTGCCGGGCCAGGAGCTGGCTAACGCAGTCACGGTGATGTCCGAGGGGGCGGCGCAATCCCCGCCTCCGGCGGCCCAAGCGATGGAGCCCGAGGTGGGCTGGATGGAGGGGGACATGGCCGGAGGGTCCTCGGGTGCCATGGCGGTGGTGGAGAGGACCAACGGGAGGTCACCCTTGGCCCTAATGTCGGGGGGCAGTCACTCACCCATGTAAGGTGAGCTGCCGCTCTAGTGGATGGATCCCCAAGATCCATCCTCGACCCTTTTCTTGCTCGACGATGCTACCGAGAGCATAGAGTGGGGGAGTCTCGATGAAGGGATCTCAGTGATGATGGATGTCCTAAACTAGGCCAGGGGCATCCTGTGTGGTGTCATCATTCTGAATGGCTAGGTACCCGCTTGACCTTCTCACTTTCTTCTTTCTTCATGTATCTTTGTATTTTTGACACTAGTCTTCTTTTTAGTCCCTCATTGCTCATAGATGGAATGGGACCGCTTCACCAAGGAGGCCTAGCTATGTGGAGATGTGGGCACCCAGCTTGCTGCCGCCCAATAGCGGGAAGCTGAGGCGCGTCGGGACACAGAGGAGATCCATGGGATGTTCTAGGATCTGTCGGCGAGGGCGCAGCAGGACAAGGAGGCACCCGCTAGGGTCCAAAAGGAGCAAGACGAGCTACTCCAAAAGGATGCCGAGGCCAGCTAGTAGGCCGTTGAACTCCTGGATGAGCTAGAGATGGAACGGAATCTCAAGCTGAAAGCCAAGGATAGGTCTACAGCACTACAGCAGAGGGCGGATCAGGATGTCGAGGTGATTGCCTGACTGCACAGGGAGCGAGATGAGCTGCACCAGACTATGGAAAGACTCCTCTTGGAGCATGGCACAGTCCGCGAGGAGCACAACTGGGTCGTCTAAGAGCGTGACGAGGAGCGTTAGGTGGTCAGCTCCCTCTAGGCGAATCTTGGAGTCACAGTGACCCAAAGGTTGGAGGCCGAGAGCATCTCTGCCAGGCTGGGCATGGAGCTTGCCAAGTTGCAGGGGACTCTCTAGGCTGAGAGTGATGAGCATGATCTTCTGCGTGCCGCCGTCGGGGTGGCCTTCGATGACCTGGGGGTGGCACGACCGGAGGGAACCAGCTCACTTGCAGCCCGTGCCGCGGCTATCACGGCGCTGGTGGGCCAACTTGAGGAGGACGCCTTTCATGCTAGGATCACCCAAGCCTTTACTGTTGCCCGCTCTCATTATGATCGGGAAATAAACTTGGAGGTAATGAGCCTCGGCTTCACGCCTGGCTATGAAAACTCCGAGCTGGATGAGATTGAGAAGGCGGTGACTCCCATTGCGAGGAACCTGGAGAATAGTCTAAAAGACACGGTTCTCCCTTCGAGGAAGTAGTTAGTTTGAATAAGTTTGATAAACATTTATCTGTAATATGTGGACAAGTGTCAGTCTTTTTGTGTCCAAAAATAGATTCGTAATTTCGTTTCGTTCGTTTGAGCTTACTTTCTTCCCTTTTGCATTCGAAAAAAGGTTTATGCAATCCGATCTTTCTGTTCATTAAGACTGTCGGGCCCGAGGTGTATAAGGGGAAATTTTGATTATGCTGGTGAGCAAAATTACCATAGCCATCTGGGCATGGTCTTTTTGTAGTCTTACTAGGCATGCTTGTTTATCTGTTCCAACAAACCTTGTCGCCAGTCTCGACGCGAGGAAAAGGTCTGATGCAATGACTGTTTCGAAAAAAGAAAGGAGGTATTCGTACCTTTATCAGCCCCTAAGTGAGATCCGACCCCTTGCAGTCGCTGGGGCCAAATGTTACTAGAGACCGGAGCAAGGGTAGCGAATGTACTTTTGCATTCACGCGTACCCCCTATTTAGGATTTTGGCATTCGTTTTGTGATCGTGCGTTTGGTCCCAATGCTCGCACGGCCTTCCCTGAGCCCCCGCACGTGGCGGGGATTTTGTCAAGGGTTGCCTTGTTTTGTGACTGTCACCTCATCTGTAGTTTTTCGCAACTGGAGGGGTTGAGGCGACGTCACTTGCCTCGATGGTTTGAGTGACATGCCTAATGAGCTCGCTAGCGGGGATGTTAGGACAGAATCTGATCCTGTCGCTTTGCAACAAGGATGGTAAAGACCTTGGGTGGCATTTCGTTGCTCCTTGACCTGCCTTCCAATAGATTCCACCTCAATAGGGATACTATGGGCTTGGCAAGAGGCTGGATTGAATTTAGAAGGTTGAGATGACCCTATCCACCTCAATGCGGGTTAAGCAAAGGCTGTTGAGGCTCATCTACGTTTTCTCCCCTGGCTCTTGTTTGATGCGAGGCGGCCTTAGGCCCTTCGTGGGTCAACCGTCAAACCTCGGTCTCTCAATCTCGGATCAAGTGGCTCGAGCCCCTGAGCCCCTTGGGGTCTGATAGGGGTCGGCTGTGTTTCATGCATTACCCTGTCCTTGGTTTCCACAATCAGAGGGGCTGAGTTGACGACACTTGCCTCAATGGCTCGAGTGTCGCGCTCAATGAGCTCGCTAATGGGTATGTTCGTGTGGAATCTAGGTCCATCATTCACTGAGAGGGTCGGTAGAGCCCTCATGTGGCATTCCACTACTTCTTAACCCGCCTCTCGATAGATGCCCAAGCTGTTTAGTAGGCTCAGGTGACCTATTGTCCTCTCCTTGATGGAGATTCTATGGGTTTGGCTCGAGGTTAGAATCAAACGAGAAAGGTCAAGATGTCCCTGTCCGCTTTTGAGCGGGGTCGGGCAAGGCCGCTAGGGCTCATCATGTTTTTTCTCCCCTAGCTCTGTTTGACATGAGGCAGCCTCGAGCCCTTCATGGGTCAGCCTTCAAACCTTGACCATTTGTCGCTCATATCGAATGAGGCGACTACCGCTTCATGACATGACACGAAGCATTGGGATGCAGCGATTGCCTATGCAATGTTTGGATGATGGGATTAATGTATGATTTAATTAAAATGAAAGCGGAGGTCGGTAATGTTACCTCGGTGGCATGAGCAATGAGAAGCTCTTATCGGACATGTCCATGTGGGGTTCGAGTCCAACATTTGCGATTAGGCCGGCGTGACCTACACGAGCATCGTGATTTTTTGTTTCCGTCTCTCGGTGGCGATTCGAGCCGTTCGATTGACTTTAAGCAACCTGGCAGCTTCTGCTTGAAGGAGATTCTACAGGCGGACCCCTCCTAACCCTTCTCAAGAAGGTGGATGCAAAAGCTTGGGGTATGGGGAACTATGAATTCGATTATGCTGGTGAACAAAAACACCATAGCCGCCGGAGCGTAGGGTCAAGCAGTTCATCTAGTTTTACTCAAAGCTTTGCACCCATGCCCCGTGTCTTCGATTCTTAAACATAAGGAGGGGCCAAGCGATGAGGAAGTCTAAACAAATAGACACTCTCGGCAACCCTCGAGCGATGTCCGTACCCCTACTGTTGCTGGGGTCGAAAGCTCAATAATGAAATTAACATGCAAAGTAAGTAAATAGAGGTGCTTATCTTTCAGCAATCGTTCATTCGTTGTTCTACCTGGGTTGTCCGATCGACCTAGGAGGCCTGTTGGCCCCCCTAGATGGGGGGTTCCATTGTTGGGTCATTCCATGGTCCTGCCTGGGGAAGTGGGGAGTCGCCTACATGTGGGTGCGCCCTGATTCTCGTGCCCAGCGCGCGGTAGTGGTGGGCCATGCCCAGGAAACATCCTATTTGACCAAGTGATGTCTCGTCAACTAGAGCACGTCCTATCGGTCCAGACGCGTCCCCTCGGATTCTCGTCAGCATCTATTTCCCATCTGCATTGATTAGGGGAAGTGAGAGAGTTTTTCATCCTAACCTTTCGCCTTTCCTCAGCTGCGGCGCCTCTTCCTTAAATAGGGAGGGGGAGGGGAGTTCTCATCCCATTCCTTCACCTACTTCTAAGCCGCTACCTCTTCTCCTTCCTTTTCACCAAATGTGTTCGAGCGTCGCAGCTATTCCTAAGTGAGAGAGGGTAATGCTAGGGAGAGAAAAACTCATAGATCCACTCATGAATTTAGAGCATCATGTCGAGCTGGAGGTCCTCCAACATAAATGAGATGGTACACTGGAGGAGGTACACTGGAGGGTGCTGAGTGTTGTCAGTTTTGCCACCGTTCATGGCGGCCTTTCTTCGGTGGGAAATGCCCCTCGTCCAGACGCCGTTGTCAGGGTTGCGGCTGATCATGATGGCATAGTCCCTGGACACCCTGGCAAGGGTGCCATTGTTAGGGTTGCAGCTAATGATGATGGTGTAGTCCCTGGATGCCCTAGCAAGGGTACCACGGTCACTCATGTGGTGCTCAACATTGCAGATGACGATGCCCTCGAGGATCCCATAGAGCAGTAGGACGTCGCTGATGGAGAGCGTGGCGCGGCGACCATAGTTGTGCTCATAGTAGAACTAATCAGAAACTATAATTGAATAAGTTTGTGGGGGAGCCCTCGAGTGAACAGTCTTCTGTATTTATGAATACATCAGTCTTTTTCGTGATGAAATTACTTTGTAAGCGATGAATTTATGCAAAAAATGAACAAGTTCTTAAATTCAATTACGACAAATAACTTTTTAGCTCTTCTCTCTCTTTTTGGCAAAGAGGTCTGGTGCCTTCTGACCCTTCCCATAGTTAAGCGATGAATTTGTGCAAAAAATGAACAAGTTCAGAATAAAAAAATTCTTCGTAGTGGACCAAGTGTGCCCACTTAGAGTCCGACCATGAGAAACGGAGATAGTCTTCTTCAGCTTCAAGAGGCACGAAGTCTTCTAGATTAAAGCAAACACACTCACCGCAAGGTGAAGTGTGCCCACTTAATCCCCGAGTGTGACAGTAGATGATGTAGTCATGTGGTGTTAGGGTCCAAAGTAGAAGAATAGTAAAAGACCAGCCGAGCAGGCAGCCAGTCCTCGGCCATAGCCTCGAGGTGAGAAAAAGCACATTCACCATAAGGTGAAGTGTGCCCACTTAGTCCCCGAGCCTAAGAGTAAGAAACAACAGTCAACTAAAGAAAAATCCCCAATGTGGTGAGGAATCGAGATGTAATGCTGACGCAGTCCCCGAGCCACAAGAGGAAATCTTAGAGAAAACAAATCATGAAGAAAATACTAGAGTAATGGCTGTATAGTAGTAATTACTGAGCCATAACGGTTGATAGAGAAGTCAGGATAAATCAGCGATACAGGTCGTGGTTGTGCGAAAGCCTAGGTAACAGCCCACCTTGCTGTTGTGGAGAAATCGGAGAGGCGCAAATCATGGGAGCAGTTTCCCAAAAACCCTCAAATGCAAAAGGGTGGGGGAGTGCTTTATAACTGCGCCACCGCACCCCGTGCTCCCACCTTTGCCACTTTGTCATTTCATCTTCCTCCTCAGCCCTCATATTTCTAGATCCACATCTGCGTGCGCTTCCGCCGCCAGTCTCCATCTAGATCCGAGAGATGGCGCCTAAGAGAGGAGCTGCAAACCCAAAGAAGGCGAGCCCAAAGAAGGCGAGCATCAGAGCCAGCCGTGACAAAGAGTGGGTGCCATCGCGCATGGGGGAGGCAGAGCTCAATAGATTAGTGGAGGTGGGCGTTCTTCTAGACCGCGTCACCGCCGGATGGCGGCCAGCCAGCATTGAGCCCTTCCTAATGCCTCACATTGATGAAGTAGTGGTGTTTGAGCATTATTTCTAGCGAGGGTTGGGATTTTCTGTACATCCATTTTTGAGGGATCTGTTGGAGTTCTGGGCACTTAGTCTGTGCAATCTACACCCAAACACCATCTTGCATATCTCGATCTTTATCCACTTCTACGAAGTGTATCTAGGGATTCTTCCACACTTCAACCTCTTTAGACACCTGTTCTGGTTGAAGAAGAAAGGCGGCGGTGGTCCCAAGGTGGTCAGCGGTGTATATCTGCAACTCTGGGACAAGATGGTGAGCGAGTACATCACTGTACCACTAAATACTTTGCTGAATGGGTGGAACGCCAGGTGGTTGTACATGAAGTAGAGCCACATTGCAATCTGCTGCGACATCGACCACATCCCAGGGAGCCAAAAGAGCTGGTCGGAGAAGCCAAGCAGTGTTGACATAGAGCAAGTGAGGGAGCTCCTTGGCTTAATAAAGGGCGTGAAGACCAACGGTGGACTGGTGGCAGCGAGCTTCATAGTGCGCCACGTCTGGCCCTGCAAGGAGAGGGCCCATGTAGCCTTTGATTTCAAGGGGGAGACCGACGGTACCTGGGAGAGGACGGAGATGCTATCGAGGGACGTTGTGTAGGAGCAGGCCGTACTCCACTTGCCTCGTTCAACTTGCTAGGGCAGACGAGACCCTTTCATTGCCAGAATCTACCTTCTCAGGTAAATATCTCAATTGTATGTTCCTGATGCTTTTTATCTTTTGTCGTTGCTGAGCAGTGGACTGATTCACTTATGCGAAAATCCATTTGTAGGAAAGAGTAGTGTACTTCTCGGGTGTGCCAAGGGGTGATTGGCCGTAGGCAGTAGATGTCCGACCACCGACGTAGCCAAAGGAGGGAGTCACCAACATCTCATCAGAGAGTCCATCCTCGATGTCGAAGAAAGTATGGGGAAGAGGGCAGCGACAGACGAGCCAGCCTAGAAGAAGAGAAAGACAGCGGGTGCCACTCCCCTCAAGTGGGGCGGCATCTTGCTTGGCGGTGACTAGACCACTCGGACACGGAGTACCGCAATGTTTGAGTTGTCAGATGATGATGAGGTTCCAGTGGCTCCTCCACCAAGCACAAAGGTGCCTCCGCACAGCACGCGCGTGGAGGAACAATCGAAGGGAAAGGAGGGAGTCTCCCAATAGTAGGCGATGGGAGTCCTCGAGTAGCAAGCGAAGGGAGTTCCCGAGCAACATGTAAGGGGAGTTCCAGAGCGACGGGCAGAGGGAGTCCCCGAACAGCAGGCGAGGGAGACCCAAAGTGGTGGGTGGAGACTGCGAGACCTCCACCCCAAGATGCAGGAATCGACCCCATGGCCACGGCTAGGGGCTTAGGGAGGCAGCGCCGGTTCAGAAAGATCTACTAGAAAGCCGCTACGTAAGTACCCTTGTCTTGGAGTTATTTGGTTGTCATATCCTTATACTTTTTGGCAACTAACAAGCCAATCTGATGCAGCACGAGGCATGTAGAGGATCTGACCCCGCCCGTCTAGACTGATGAACAGTCGGGGGCTAGTCCCAAGGCGGAGGCAGTGCTAACGACTCTAGTCCTAGAGTCCCTGGGTGCTCGGTAGTCGGTGGAGGGGTCAGCCGCCATTGCTAATGAACTTGGTGGAGAGGTTGGCGTCGTCGGTGGATGGATCAGCGATGGTGCCCGGGGCAACGGCGGAAGCCACCGAGTCTCCGAGAGCAGAGGCTAGAGTCACCAATGCCACACCGAAGGCCAGAGTGAAGAAACCTAAAGTGCCTGAGGAGCAGATGACGCTCCCTAAATCACCGAAGGGCATGGTTGGACACGCTATCTGGCCACGGAGCCCCCTGGTGGTGCCTTTAGTTGCAGTGGAGGAGGACGAGGTGGAAGAGATCGAACGTGAGGAATCTCGACCCCAACCTGTCTGAATCCTCTACAAACACAGTGACAAGGTGGTGGTTATTGAGGAGGAGGACACTACCAGGGAGCTCAGGAGGCTGGAGTCTGCCCTTGCCAGAGTGATGAAGCAGATCAAGGTCAGTACTGCATCTATAATGTTCACCTTTAACGTTGGAGATTGTTCTCTTCATAATCTTGGCATTTTTTATGGGGATAACTTGGACTGCCGAGCAACGGCGCTAGCTGATAAAGAGGATGGAGCCTCTCACTGAGGAGAATGAAAAACTCAATGAGGCGATGAAACTTATGGAGAAGAAAATCCAAAGGGCCCAGCACGAGCGAGACGTTGCTGAGTCCAACGCGTGGGACCTAGAGTACCAGAAGGGCGTCCTATCCGAGTAGCTGGCGACTGTGTTTGAGTGGCTGCATAGCAAGTCTGAGCAGCTAGCCACTATCTCCGAACAGCTATCAAGTGCTTCCGAGCAACTAGAATGGAAGTCCGAGCAGCTCAGGAATGTATCCAAGTAGAAAGCAGGTATGACATATTGGTGAATGTGCTTTGTATTGTTGAACAGCCATATTTTTTGTGATGACTGTTGTACTTGTAGAGCAAGATATAGAGCTCGGCCAGCTACGCCAAACCATCGAGCAACTCTAAGAGGAGAAGGCGAAGGAGTTAGGGCGAGCAGACAAACTGACCGACGAGCTAAAAGGTGAGTACTTCCTGGTCGGAGTTACTGTTGAAGTAGTTTCCTTGCTTGATGGAACCTTGTAATGCTTGTCGACTACCGTTAGAGGGTCAAGGCATAGTTTGATGTGCTGGTGCAGGAGGCCAGGACCCAAAGGGACAAGTTCGACATTGTAGTCGCCGGAGTCAAACCGGTGCTCAACTACATCGACCTAGAGGTGGCTCCTTAGCCCAACGGTAGGTCGCCATGTTCGGATACCATCATCGAGAGGTGCAAGGCAGCGTGGGAGAACTTTAAGAGCTTCAACCATGATGCCATTGTTACCGCCGTTACTCACACCCTTGCGGTGGTCCGGTCCCACTACCCAGCCGTTGACCTTTAGGCAATAGGGGTTAGATTCACTGAAGGGATGGGTGAGGCGGAGCACTAGCAGCTGGAGGATGTGGTGGAGGACGTGGCGAAGAAGCTGGCCGATGACATTGACCTATTCGGCGAGACGGACAGCGATGGTGAAGCTCGGTGATCTGCTCAGAGAGTATGCTGTAATAACTGAATAGAGTAGTTAAAAGCGTGCAAGGGCACATACAGACATTTATGTGTATGTATAAATGTTGACATGTGCATGTCTATGTAGTTTGTAATGTTATGGTGAAGAAATCATTGTAGTATTAACCCTAACGTGATTATACGCAGTATAAGTAGCGTCCGAGTAGTTAGTTCGTTACTGAAATCTTTAGCCTTAGCTAGCCTATAGTCCATAACGTCGAGCGTGGAGCCCGTGTACATATAGGAGGAACAGGCATGACCAAGGAACCTTAGTCGACCACCCATAACGCAGAGCATGGAGCCCGTAGCACGTGTAGGGAGAGATCGGAGACTGGGTCTTCTCCATAGAGAAAGAGCAAAACATGTGCTGCTCGGCGATTGACGAAATAACTTGGAGATAAATATGGTATAAGTGGCATCTAAGTAGTTAGTTCTTCACCGAGCTCTCGGCCTTGGCTAGCCCAAAGTCCATAACATCGAGCGCAGAGCCTGTGCACGTGTAGGAGGAACAGGTGTGACCAAGGAACTACAACCGACCACCCATAACGTAGAGCGTGGAGCCCGTAGCACGTGTAGGGAGAGATCGGAGACTGGATCTTCTCCATAGAGCACAAAATAGAACATGTGCTACTCGGTGGTCGGCGAAACATGTCAGAGATATGGAGAAACATGGCGGAGTGTTTATGGCGATCACATGTTGGAGACATGGAGAAACATGGCGGAGCAGTTATGGCGATTTCATATTGGAGTTCGTTATGGAGTACCTTAGAGCTCGGCGACTGTAAGTGGATATTAAATTGTAATGGAGAAATAATGGAGACAAATTATGACGACCAAAACTTTATTCATCATGGAGTGGAGAATACATATCTAGAGCGTTTTAAGGATAGAAACGTATAAGGTACATATCGATGAGTGCCTGTATCCTCATTGAAGCGTAGCTCAACTTCCTCGACGTTGACGTACTGGTTGGCGATCATGATCATCTCACCAATCCCTATGGGTGGCTTGCGGTTGAACTTGGAGTGAAGCTCGCAGTGATGGAGTCCTCGGATGAAGGCGGTGATGACCTCAGCTTCCGTTGTATTGGGAACAGAATTCCTCATCTCAGAAAAGCATTTGATGTAGCTATGGAGGAGCTCAGACGGCTTCTGGTAGATGCAGTTGAGATCATGTTTGGTGCCTAGCCAAGTACACGTAGCCATATAATTATCGGTGAAGACTTTTTTAGCTCTTCCTATGATCCGATGGAGTCCGGGGCAAGGCTTGTGAACTAGTTCATGGCAGGTGGCGTGAGCATGACGGGAAGATAGTTCATCATGACATTGGTGTCTCCTCTAGCGGCATGGACAATAGTGGCGTAAGCCTATAGCCACTATGTTGGGTTCATCCTTCCCTCGTAGGGCTCGACCCTAGTGATTTTAAAACCATGGGGCCACTGAAGTGTTTGGAATGCCCTCATGAATGCTGGGGGGCCTTCGGGGTTGTCGGCGCCATCGCCTGCAGCGTTGCCGGTATTGAGCGGCTCGAGCTGAGTCTCGGTTACCGTACTCTTGCTCGTACTCCTAGCGGCGGTGTACTTCTTCTTCATGGTGACTGAAGCAGTGTTTGTTGATACGTCGTCGTGCATCTCAGAGATTGTTGAGGTGCACTCGGACGTCCTGATCGACCTCCTGGTTGTGTTGGCGGTGATGTTCAATGTGGTTGCCCCTAGCTCTACCCTGGAGGGGTTGCCTGTCATCGCGGTGCTGGTCAGTGAAGCGGCTTGGGCGGCGATCGGATCTTGGCGCGGCTGATCGGCAAATCGAGCTTGTGGAGTATGAAGGTCTCTGATCCTAGCGGATCTCATTGACTTGGTAGTGTGCCGCTTTAAGCATGGCGGCGACCTTGGTGACATCTGGTGTTTATGGGAGCCGGGCGAGCTCATTGGCGACCACGGCCAGGTTAGCGCTTGGTGTCTTGTAGACGTCATGTCCATCAACACGAACAAACTCGTCGTTGAGGTTGTGTTGGAGTTGGTGTGGCCTTCCTTGCGAGTCAAGCTGCTGCTCGGCCATCATAAGGGCATCCTCGTTTGCTCAGCGCTGTGCACGGTTGACATTCCAGTTCTCACAAGCGACGCGTTCCACCTCAGTTTCGTCGTTCCGAGGGGGGTTGTCGACGCTGACATTGAAGATCGCGCCACCATAGAAAGGAGGGAGAGGAAGTAGCTCGGTGGTGGTTTTGGCGACGGTCTCCGTAGAGCCCTAGGACTCGGAGTCCGGATTCTCCTCTAGTATGGTTTGGAGATATGCTCCGGGCGTCGGCTGATGTGCAGTATGTTGATGGCCGACGGAGGCTGGTCAGCGATCTGGTCGGTGAGAGGATGGACATCTCTAACCTGGTCGGCGAATTTGCCTCTTAGGGCATCTTGGTAAGTGGCGGCGACGTTGGTAAACCCGAAGGGTAGGGCTGTAACCCCTAGAGTTTCTCGAGTAGCCTTTGATAGATCTGGATCGGAGGGTGGTCGACGCTAAACCAGAGTGTCCAGAACTGATTCAGCAATGGAGAGGTAATCGACGAGCTTTAGACCAACCTGATCGATGGATGCGATCAGATCATTATTGTTGATCTGCCTCCTCTGGTAGCGAGGAAGTGGGCGACGAGTTGTCGATGAAGGCGACCTCGGAGATGGTTTCGAGATCAGATCTGTAGTCGCACGTGTTGGGGTGATTGGCACAGAATCGATCTGCACCGGCTCGATGAGCTCTCCGACTTCTTCAGCGTTGATGATCCACGAGATTGATCCGACCATGAAGATCTGGCCAGGCTGTGGGAGGGACGAAGAGCCTACGGAACGTACCATCTAGTTCGATATAGAAACAGCACGCACACCCCTATCTGGCGCGTCAACTGTCGATAGAATATCGTTGACAGTCCTCCGAGTGGTATCCCACGAAGGTAGATTGATCGATAGAGAGGTGTGTAATCAAGAACAAGAAGGTAACCGAGACATACGAGTTAGACAGGTTCAGGCCGTCAGTATGACGTAATACCCTACTCCTGTGGTTTGTTAGTTTGTATTGGCTATCGTATGATATTGCGTGAGTTTGGAGGGGATCTCTGCCCGCCTTATATAGTCCGGGGGCAGGGTTACAAGTCGGTTAGATTTGAGAGATAACCGGAAAGTAATAACATATTACAGGAATCAAGGGATCATATGTATCCTAACAGATCTCGTAATATCTTCAGGGTATCTTCCTGGTGTCTTGTGGGAGACGCCGAGCAGAGTCGTGCCCCGCAATGCTTCGTCTTGTGGGCTGGGCCGTCCCTAGAGGCACAACCCATATGATTTGCCATAGGTATCTGGGGTCGTACCCCTACAGTGGACGACGTGGGATCCAGAGCCGACGGGGTGCCGAGGCTAGACTGTGGCCCTGTTCGGCTTACCCTATATTCGACTTATTCGATTTCTTTTTTTAGCTGGAACAGTGTTTTTCTCTCACAACAATTCAGCCGAAACAGTGTTTCCAGCCAGTTTCAGCCAAGTTTCAGACCAGCGAACGGGGATATCAGGTGTTGGTATACAGTAATCGGTCAGAGCCGGAGACGAACAGAGATTGCCGGCCAGAGGTCCTATTACAAAGGAAAGCTTAGAAACGTAACGAGTGATCTGATACAAGTTGGATTATTCCTTTCTTCCTCTCCACTCTCTCTTATCTACTCCTCCTTCCTGGGCTCGTAGCGGATACAGGCCCATTGCGGACCAGACACTCTTGTGCTTCTGGATCGGGCTCGAGTTCCATGTCTCGGCCCAGCTTCACATGTGGACGGGTCCAGGTGAGGGACGGTGACATGCTCGTACAAGCAGACCGTCAGGGCCCGCAGTGTCGGCGACGACGTTGAGCATCGAGCCATTGGTCTCCCTCGTCTCGCCTTCCTTTCGTCCCGCGCACCCGCTCCACCTCTGCCTACTCGCCGCCGACGATGACTGCGCCCTACTAGTGCTCGACGGCTTCACTTAACGTGGAAGTAACGTCGTCAGATGAGAATAGGAAATAGAATGGAAGGAGCAAAGGGGATACATGTGCTTTGAGATTGTTAGACACACGTGTCGTTTGAGGAGCAAGCTCCTTCACGATCCAGGAAGGACCGGGTTCTTCAAAATTTGCCTCCAGTGATCTGGGCGCTGGCCAGCCGCTACCATACCAAGTTTTTTCTTGTTTTTTTTTCTTTTTTTTAAATGAGGGGCTACCATACCAAGTTGTTTTTTTTCCTTTGGAGGGGGCTACCATACTAAGTTGGCATAGCTGAGTCAAAATTTTACTTTTGAGTATAGTAACTTTTTTAAAACTTACTTGCCCTGTCTCAAAAAATTTGTAATTGTAGAACTTGAGGAGCAAATTAAGGTAAGTGTAAAATGACCATGCTGCCCCTATATAAAGATTTCAGATGCATAGACAGAGAGAGTGACAGTACATACCGGTTTCGGTTCGTGACGACGAGCTATACAAAGCGTTTAAGAGACATCTGTGAGAAAAACAAATGGGCAGCCGGTCTTGTGTGGGTCCTACTTAATGTGATAGCTTACTATGACGGTATAGCACCTATGTATGCAAAATTTTTGGGACAAATTTAAACTCTATAATTGCAATATTTACGGGACGGAGGGAGTATTTTGTATGTTAGATTAAAAATTGCAAAAATGTACCAGGCACCACAAGGATATTGAAATATCTCCCGTCACCGTAGAATTAGGATCGGATAATCCTGTCTTTCTTATCTCTAAGGAGGTTTCTTGCCTCTAAACAATACTCTTATGAGTATAATCTGATCACGAGGCTCAGCAACACAGTCTACTATCCCACCAAATCTTTTCCTCCTATATGGCATCATGAGTTTAAGTTTTGCTCTAAGCTACGAGATATTGCTTTCCCATGCCTTTAGGGAGCTTGATCTCTTGTCCGGAGCAACACCATCATCGTCGCCCTAGCGTGGGTCGTAGCAACAAATCGCTTAATTACCTCCTCTCTATGGTCGGCCTTCATCATCTAGATCTCCGCTGCTAGACCGTGCCTGGCCACCGTACCATTGTGGAGGCGACCGGGTCAGATCGCGCCCCAACCGTGCGTTTAGGTGCCACCACCGTCGACCTGCGTCGTCGAGCCATCTGATCATGCATTGTCAGAGACGCCTCTGCTGGACGACCATCGGTTCTGATTTGTTGCCCACCAATGAATTTAGGATCATAAAAGATAAACGGTAGCACTTCTCTGAGTAAGCAGACGAGCCAACACTTCCACTCTCACCGATGCATTTAGGATCATAATAAGATATTTTAACTATACAGACTGCTATTTTTTATTTTTTATTTTATTTATATAGCGGATAAGTCATCCACATTTGTTAGGTGGTTTGTGTTAATGATCACTTACAGAGGTTTCTAGGATTTGAACCCATGATGTGTATTACTAGACACATTTCCACCGCTACACCACACACTAATTTATCGCTATATATAGGATGCTATTCTTTTATATTAACATTTTATAATATTAAATTAACTATTTGACTGCTAAAAGATCAAATGAAAAAACTACAAATTTTTAGAACTTGTCAAGCGCTATAATTTTAATATAGGGCGTGTTTGTCTAAGATTGTTTTGAAAAAAATAAAAAATTTGAATCAATTCAAATATAAGAACTTAAAATAAATATATGAGACTCTAAACAACTGAAAGGATCTAAATGTCGAGAAGGGTTGAATTGCCTAAAAATTTATCTACCAAATGCACAACACAAAATCAAAGTAGTTAGTATAAAATGATATCCTAATAGAAATTACTTTGCCTAACACTATTTTGTAAGCCTCCTACTCAATTCTAGTAGCAAGATGATCCTTGTCCACTAATTGTCACTCAACTACCAAAACAAAACTGAGGCTTTCAACAACTTTAAATAAAAAACTTATCAACAACAAAGTTGTATATCGCGTCGAACACAACAAACTAGGTATTGATCATGGCCAAAATTGAATTTCAAAGTTCAAGAATTTCTAACACATATTTGAGACTCTAAATAAAATGTGCATGACTTATATTAAAAACTTATCAAATAAAAATATTTCAACTACAAAGTTGTACATAGCATTGAGAACTAAAACTGTTATGTAGACCATGTCAACATCCGAGATTATTAAAAAAGTCTAAAATTAAAGTTCAAATTCTAGAAAATTAAAACAATATTTGGGACTCTAAATAGCTTTAAATCAGAAACTTGTCAACTACAAAGTTATAGATCATGCCGATCTCTAATTTTTTTATGTAATGTTTATCTTCACTCGGCTTCATATGAAAATATAGCTATTTCTATAGACGATGATCCTCTTAAGTGTGCCGTCACCGTTAATCGATTTTCAGAGACAACATCTTAAAATGTGTCTTTATTAATAACCAATTCAGAGGCAGACATTTTAAAATAGTCTACTAACAAAAACGGTTTTCTTAAGATGTCCATCTCCGAAAATGATTAACGGAGGTAAACGTGTTCGTTCAATGTTGAGCTCGTTGAAGAGCGGATATGTGGTTGACCTATGAAAAAGAATGTAATCACAAACAAACAAACATGAGGGTGTGGGTGTGTGTCGTCTCCTAAAATCTTCGTCTCAATTAATAAGATCCCCACCTTAATTAGTTAGAGACCTATCTCCTAAAATTCTTTAGTAGTGGTTCAATGTTGGGCTTGTTGAAAAGCCAGCTCCCAGTGAACCAAACACACTTTGGTCAGGAGCATATATGTCAGTGTGACAGTGTCAGCATAGCATGGTAATAACTTCTTGTGTAAGCTCACCGTGATAATAAAAAAGATGCCCCCAGAACTCATCAAGAATTACTGCTAACTGCCTCCGTGCTGCGCACCCCAAACCAGACGTTTAAAAAGGCTACCACTGGCATTAACATGAGTCCATGACCACTCTTTTTCCCCATACTACAAGCAAGAAATGGTGGATCATTAGAACCAAAGGCGTACCACCTCCAGCAGACTTCTCATATTTCAGATTGCACAATACCTCAGTCTCCCCAACTGTGTAAACATTTGCTTCTGCTTTTAACAACTAATTTTTTTTTGAAGGGCAGCAAGATCATTGCTGCAAAGTTTATTACAAGAAAAGGAATTGGTCCATTTTTGGAAAAAAAAGAGGACCTAAAAACTGAGCAACTGCACGGTTCCAAAAGTGAAACCGGCCTGACCTGCAACTAAAAGAACTACATACAGATACAGCTGACAAAACCAAAACACAACTACGAGAATTGCTGGCAACAAAAAAATCACCACTAACTACAACCATCAACACCTCTTGCGAAACTACCACAGATCGATCCAAACAAGAAAGTTGACAACTACTATAAAACAACTGAGAAGACACCATCATCTCTAACCAAGAGCACGACTAGCCGAACCATGAAATACTGAGAACCATGAAGGCAAAACCTAAAAAGAAGGCTGACACACCATCAGAAGGATGTCAACAGGTTGGATGTCAAGTTGATCAAGGGCTTGTGTCAGAGATTCTTCCACCTATGTCACCCTCATGAGTTGTCTTCACCTTCTTGTTTAACCACCATTTCATTTGAGGGCTTCATCTCGAAATATTCTGAAACGCTATGTTCTACTACAATGATACAGACCTCTGGAACTGGTTGCGTCCACTCAACACCAACTGATTTTGGCACCTCATTGGTTATAGGTGGTGATGGTTCAGCTTCAGGATTAATCAATGTATCCACAGTCAATTGCTAAGCGCCACAATCAGAGGTGTCGGAATCGCATGTAAGCTCAAAAGCTGATTCCTGATGACCCTCCAATGAATCCCTCAGAACAGCTCAACAGAAGACCTCTCAATTTCTTCATGTGCACAATTATCCAGATAAGGTGCTCTGCAGGTGTGTTCATGAACTGATTCCGTATGACCTTCCGATGAACCCATAAGAACAGCTCCAACAGAACAGCTTTCAAATTCTTCATGCTCATTTTTTTCCAGATAAGTCGTTTCTCTATGAGTAGTGCCCAATGTTTCTCTTTGTGAGTGCACAGACGACAAATGAGTCTGAGCTTCATTACTTGCTGATTTTAGTGGAGTAACAGCAACAAACAGTGTAAATCCAATTGATGCACATGAAACTAGGACTACAACAGAATATGGAAGTATGGCAGGGCTTCCAGTATCTCCTTTCAGGTTGTTTGTCCAAGTGCTATCACCAAACATAATTTCTGCTGTGAAAATTATATTTGTGAACACCGCAAGAAGGAATGCAAGGAAGGCAAAAATTTCAACACATAAAGCTATCCTGTATCTTCCCATCAATAATCTTGATGAAGAAACACGTAAAATGGGTATAATCGACGAAGGAAGAAGCATAGCCTGGATAACTGGGCACATAATAAGTAACTGATATATCCCTTCAGAACCAGCAACCTTCGCACAGTAGATAGTAAGAATCATGGCCAAACCCTTATGTAGCAGATGATGTGCTGAAAGAGGCAGTTTAACACCAAAGAAGTTCTCTGAAATTACATCACCACTAACAATGCATGTCAATGAGATGATATGGCTTGAAAAGAGAAGGATCACTAATAGCACAATTGGTGCTGCAGGATTTGTGAATATCTGCAGAAGGCAAGAATCCACAGAAGTCAGGAAGGGGTTCCATGCAGAATCCAAACTAAAAATACTTATTAATATGCATCAACCAGAAACTTAAGTTGTTTATGAGTGGGAAGTAATATGCTTATAAATCAATGTAAGCACTGATTTTTATTCTCCTTAACACCTATGGATGAACTAAAAAGCATTACAGTTATCATTTTCTTAAAATTGTGCCAGCCAGGTCCCAGACCTGACCTACTGAAACAATGCCGTATATAAGTTCAATGCTCCAAGCAGTTCATCAAAAAGCTTAACTTGTTGAGGGAAGGTAGACATCATATTCATAATTCAACAATTTCAAGCAATTGCAAATCCAAACAAGCAAGGCATAAAAGAAATGCAACATGCTGAACTCGTGGTACTTTTTCTTGGCAATTATTAAAAAAACAATAGATGCCAGGATTTGACAAATAGACAGAAACTGGAGATACAAACCTGGTGCATTAGCTCCATAGCATCTTGAAAGTCCATTACCAATGTGTCACTGGATTCATCTGCTGCTGAGCTCAGGAGAATATAATTCACAAGGAAAATCCCAGTAAATATAAATAATATAGAGAAAAGGTGGTCGTGGAACAGGGAACCAAGGGTATGGACTGAAGATCTTCTCTGGACCTGCACATATGATATCTGAATCAGTATACGACAAACCAAAGAAAATCAAATAAGCAGAGAAAAGAAAAGAATGATTTGCTTAGTGAAATGGAAGAGAAAGGACAAAAGTACATTCCAACCAGCTTCTTGGTTAGAGCGGAAAACCCTGGGGTCTGGGGATCACTGAAACCCCTGTGCCGGTCCGCGTTCCAAGCCTGGTACCTCTCCTCAAGGATATGCCCAGGAGGTGTCTCCCCCAAGATCTATTTTTTTTTAAAGTACATTCCAACCACTTGACATGTATCTTTTTTTTTTTTCAAATGGTCGGCAGGAGATCTGCCGAACTTGTATTGATATAGAAGGACCACTTGACATGTATCATGAATTACCATAACTAAAAACACTAACAACCTTAACACCATTTATTTCTTGATGAAGATCGATTCATAAGTAATGGATCATAACAGGCAATACAGAGGACTTGTTTCTTATTATGAGAACTCTGACAACACGAAAGAAAACAAAAGGCTCCACCTAGTGACATAGGCTGCTTCAAATACGAAAGCAGCATAACCAAACACCAGTAATCTATTCATGAATCATGACAGAGCACTTTCTTACTCTGTTTTCATTACATTTGAAAGGCCAACTCAAACATGAAGCAGCACAACCAAACACACTGAACCTGGGCACTAATCTGCACCTGAACTCTAATCTGGACACAAAAGATTATTTGCTAACAACATTCAGCACTCCCATGGCCAGCCACATTTTCCCAGACATCACTTTTCATTACATTCAGCACCCTGAGGCTTATTGTTGTTGGATCACTTTCAACGTGCAAGACACATTCATTCAGGATTGATAAGAAAACTTAATGGAAGATAAGTTTGGCAAAGCTAAGTGCATGTACATGCCATCTGAAAACTTTACCTAAGCATTAGCAAGAGGCTTTAGAAGTTAGAACTTACCTGAACAAATGCTGAATGAGTATAAAAGTTGTGTACTATTATATTTGTGCCAAGAAGAGCCATCAATGAGTAAGCGCTTTCACCACTCAACTTGGGGAACATCACATTCATATTGACTGGGGTATGGGGGTGACTGATTAATAAACCAAGCACAAAACAAAGAAGTGTAAATCCAGCTATGCAAGCATTAAATATCCCAGCCACCTTCTTATCCTATAATGAGCACGAGTAAGAAACTAGAATTACATAAGGTCTTAGACTTAAGAAGATAATCTTTTTATGATGGGGTTATTTGGGGATTTATAGATTTACCAAATGAGAGAGCGTGTATGGTAGTAGACTAACTACAACACTTGCAGAACATATGGCTGTGATAAGATCGTCGTGTTCAAACACAATGTTGAACCCCACTGCCATGCCTGCAATCTAAAGTAGCCAAATGTTAAGTGTTTAAAAGACGATAACTATGATGTGCTCTGGTAAGGAGTAACAAGTACTCATAAACTAAATGCATGCATAGCATGATCACACAAACATCCCAGAATGAAGCACAGCAGAGCGAGAAATCTATAGTTTGTAGGCGTACCATTGTCAATTCAGAGGTCAACAAGGAAAGCCATGCCTGGAGACCGAGAACAACACATATCACCTGACTGTATTCCTGGCAGCAGATCTATCAGTCATGTAGAAGTACAGAAAGTAAGGTTAATATCTCCCAAAGCCTATGCAGGAAATAGTTTAAGATGATTTAGAATGAAAGGAGCATTTACTTGATAGAACTTAACCCCAAGCTATAAAGTTTATCGTTGACAGTTCTCCTTGTTTCTTATCTACAACTAATATGTAATATTAAAAGAAGGAATTTTCTTTCTCCAAATTTTCATCCATCACTTGGTCCCCCAGTATGTCTATCCCTCCACTCCCCGACCATAAGAGTCCTGGTCGGTTTTACTAAGAGGTAGGAGTACGTGACGAATTAGAGATAAGAATCCTAATTGGTTTACCATCTCGTCCGTGACCCGAACTCACGACCTGTGTTCATATGAGTCAAAATAGCACGTGTCTAGCCACAGTAGAGTCCGATTCCAAGACGTATTGGAACGGATGACACAACGCAAAAGCATGTTTGCTAGTTGAAAGAAAAGTCAGAGATTAAAAATGATAACTTGGTTTCCTGTGATATATACTCTCATTGTATCCATGAAACTGAGGTTATTGTGAGTAAATATTGTATTTTTGAAAGTCCTCACCAGCAACCCAGAAATAATGTTAACAATAACAAGTAATAATACAGGCACACAGCACAAAGTAACTAATTTAGTTACATTGCATTTCAGTGTTTCATTCAGAAAGTGGTACACTTCTTTTTTAGGCTCTGAGACCTCTTTAGATTGCATCTAACAGCAGTGATACAAGCATCCAGGACTTGAGAATCCAAGCCCGTCCTTGTCTACTCGAAGATAATTACCAGGCCCATAGGTGAGAAGCCAAATCATTGTTATGAATTGCATAAGAAACGTTAACATTTTCGAGGTTATGCTAAGCTAGTAAGCTCTAGAATATCAGCTAAAATTAGTGAGATCTCTGCACGGTGGTTGTAGTGACTGGCAAAAGTTCTACAAATTGTCTCTGAAGCAAGAACAAGAAAGTGCTCAGTAAGTCGTACCTTGGCAAGGTTCTTCCCAGTGACCATGCCGATACAAGTTGACAGATATTGATACAAAATGGCTGAGAAATTGAAGAGCAGCACCAGTAGCACAAGATCATAGCCGAACCGAGATCCAGCATCCACTGCTACCAACCACTTTCCAAGGTCAATATATGCCATCGAAATCACGAGTGTTGGTCCAAGGGTTCGGAAAAGGTTATGCTGAGCATCGCCAGCAGCCAGAGATTCTATACTCTGCACATTATTCATGGTGCAGAAATAACGCTAATCAGCAAAATTTCAGTATGGAATATGGACCCAGACCACTAAGCCTAATAGCCAACAGTAGATCAAACTCAGGTCCTCTTGACTCGCTCTTTATGATCCTAATAGTGGACTACCAATCTTCAGAGAAGACGACCAACCACAACACTGTAAAAACCCAGGGCATGCCACTAGTGATGGGGCGTCTTCCTCCCAACCACAGCCTTTAACTTGCTTCAGAAAGATTTACACCACATAATTCTTGCAAGGATGTGGACTACTATCATACTATGGCTGAGAGGATAACGTGTCTTTCCTTATGGAAATGGTGAGAGCACTGTAGAAGCAACCATGAACTAGTGATGGGGTGTCGTCTTCCTCCCAACCAAAATCTCCAATATATATCTTCAAGAGGGGCCAAAGCTTAGGTTTCTGTACCACAGTTTTCAGATCTTGCGCCCATGGAGGCAATAAACCTTAACAGCTAACACCGAGCCACCTGCAACGTGATCAAAGCACAACATCATATAGAGCCGAAGCAATCGAAAAAGAAACACGCATCAAGGCAGCAAGCAGTCAGACTAAGAATCCTCTTCCCAACAAAGTGTAGTAATAAAACCAAAAAGAACTTATATATATAAAAAATGAATAATGGCTCCGAAAGAGACCAATCCCTTTTCCGCTGTTACCTTTTATTCCAGGATTTTTTCTCTCCATATTTCGCTTGGGATTCCCCTGCCACGAGAGCTGAGGTAAGACCGAGAAATGCGCTGTGCAAACAAAGTTGAGAGCCCTACTGAAAAGTTTTGGGGATCTTTCTACGGTGCCTTCTCCTTCTCGGCTAATGGGAGAGAGGAACTCAAGAAGACAACTGACCCCGCTCCTCTTATTTGCTCCGACATACATCGTTGGGTTGGCGGCGAGCAGGGATGGGCCGACGCGTCGCAGAGGCTGTACGGGACCGAGATGGAGGCGGCAGGGTGGTGGCGGCCAGCGTGACGTGGAGCCCTGGAGGAAGTTTTTTTTTTTTTTTTTTTTTTTTTTTTTTTTTTTTTATCGGGTAACGCGCATAACTCACAAGCTCCACGCTCCTGTCACACCTTCGTACACACCTAAAAAAGAGATTGAGAGACATTTTCTAGAAAAATCAAGAAAAAAAATTACGACACCAGAGTGTAAATCATGATGGCAACGTCCCAATGTGGTAGCGTCCCATTGAACTGCGTACCCTAGACCATGACCCCTTTTGCCCCTGGAGGAAGACGTCGTGAAGAAGAGCGGGTGGCATTCGCAGCCTCGCAGTCGCAGGGCAAAGTCGGTGTGGGCCGTGGGCGGCAAAATTAGGAATACGTACGGTCGCGTGGCGGCTCTGCAGGGGCACCGCACGCCACGAGACTGACACCACCACCACCCAGGTTGTGACGCTTCCCACGGGGCATATCACCTTCACCTACACGCATGCAAGGTCATAGCCATCGTCCATTGCAATTCGCAAGCGGCGAGCCTCGGTGACATTCATGACTTGCTTCCGAACTCGAATTTCCCTAACCAGGCGAAAGGTCCTGGACGCAAACCACAACTTAACTACAATTTCACACAGGATGACAGGATGTAGACCAATCCCAAAAACAGAGTTACACATAACTGTACATCATTTCACAATGCCTTGAGACCTCAAATTTATAGTTTTGTCGCGTGATGAGACTCAAATTTCAAAAAATAGAAAACCTTTTAATACGATGTCGAATGAAGATAATTTTTATATGTAAATTATAGACCTCGATGAGATCTACAACTTTATAGTTTTAATTTTTTTCATTTGAGGACAGTAAGATGCTCGAAAAAATAATATAAAATTTCAGCACCATATTTTGTCGCGTGATGAGACTCAAATTTCAAAAAATAGGAAACCCTTCGATACGATGTCAGATGAAGATAATTTTTATATGTAAATTGTAGAGCTCAATGAGATTACAACTTTGTAGTTTTGAGTTTTTTTCATTTGAGGACGATGCTCAAAAAAATAATTTAAAATTTCGGCGCCTCCCGAAAATAGAAAACCGCTTTTGAAACCGGCCGAGGACCAAATTCGTCCGGGTTTGATAGTTGGAGGTGTTTCTTGACCGGTTTCATAGTTGAAGGTTGAAAATCGAACTTTGGTGCAAATTGAGGGTTGTAAAGTGTACTTTACCCAAAAGTTAATCATCCTTGCATGTGTGATTTGGAGCTTATTGGATTTTATTTGAATTTTTGAGGGAAGTTTGAATATGGACCTAACTAAAATTCAAACTATCTAGTTTAAATAATAAGAAAACAGGATTCTAAAACCAAAACCCAGCTAGACCCACCTAAATAAAGGTCCCGTTTGGCAGGGCTTCACTTCACTAGTGAAGCCATTTTTTTGCTTCAGCTCCACGAACAGTTCCACCAGTAGAACTGAAGCGGTTTTGGTAAACCGTTTGGCAAAATGACTTCCCTGTGAGAGCATGTTTTTAGGGGCCTGGAGGAGGAGCCGGGAGAAGCCACTTTTTTGGCTCCATCCCACCCCAAATCACTGTGAGAGCATGTTTTTAGGGGCTTCACAAGTGAAGCTATTTTACTTTACCCCATTTGGTAGAAAACGGCTCCAAATGGCTCCTGAAGCCGGTGGAGAAGCCCTGCCAAACGGAGCCAAAGTTTCTGGTCTAGCCATAACCCCGACTAACACTGATGTTGACCGGCGAAGAAATGAAGCCAAAACAAACAATAGGCAAAGGTGCGTTTGAACGGCGGCCAGTACTTTGAACGTGCCGAACGAATATCGTATCATCTAGTGACAGTCAGTGCTGGGAACACACACCAGATGGTCCGGTGGTACTGACGATCAGGGGATGGCCAGACAAACTGGTCCCGAGGGAATATACCTCACTCTAATTTTCCTATCCGCCCTTGGCTTCCTTTACGGTTCGGTGAGCCACCAGAAACGTACCTACGTGGAAGCTCCGACATAGACTAAGGGGTGCGTTTTGACAACTGATACCATAGGATAAATTGACAAGTTTGCCCTCTAGCTCTTCCTCTTTGCTTACTGCATTTATTGCTTCCTCTTGTGCTTTGATTGTGTGACCTTTACTTTACTAGATTATCTTAGGCTAGTTGATATGATTGGCTCTAGGCTCCAGAACTCTTTGTAGGTTTAAGGGTAGGTTAGAGCACACTAGAAAAACCTTAGACGCACATCATACTGGAACTAGTTTACAGTTTTTCTAGTGGTAGTTGTCGGTGTTCCGGACCAGGGGGTCCTCGACCGACTAGTGAATTTGTTCTGCGTGCTCCCGATTCCGGATGGTGATGCAAAGAGACACAAGGTTTATACTGGTTCGGGCAATCGGCGCCCTACGTCCAGTCTGAGAGATCGAACTTGTATTCCTTGCACCGGAGTGCTCGTAGTAGGGGGTTATAAGCTAAGGGAGAGAGGGAACTAGTCCCAGGTCTCGGCAGGGTGTCGTGTGGGCCGTCTGAGACGTTGCTCTCAAGCGGCGGGAATGTGTGTGTGTGTTCTCTGATCCCCCCCTCTAAGTGGCCCAAGTCCTCTCCTTTTATAGTTGAAGGGAGGACAAGGGCAGTACATGTATTACTATGCGGCGTCGTGCCGACAGGGGCGGCATGTTCGAGCCCTATGGCCTGTTCCTGTGGCAGCGTGGTCGTCGGAGTGGTCCTTCCTTGGAGTACTGGGGCGGCGTGGTCGTCTCATCAGATCCTGTGCGTCGTGGGAGCCCCCGGAATGCCTCGGAGTGGACGTGGCGGCGAACGTAGCCACTGTGGACGGACTATGCACGAGGCCGAAACTCGGTCGATGCCGAGGCTGGTACTGCGGTGGGGGGTCTCGGTGGGCTTGGACCCCAATATCGCCGAGGCCTTGGTGTACAGTGCCGAGGCCCTGGTGTACAGCGCCGAGGCCTTGAGCGGGCGGCTGATCGCGGACATAGTGGTAGGGCACAGTGGCCAGTAACCCCCGTCATATCCTGTCCTAGGCGCAGATCGTGGTCACAGTGGTAGGACACAGTGGCCGGTAATCCCCACCGTGCCCTGTCCTGGCCGGTATGGCACTGATCGTGGACACAGTGGTAGGACACAGTGGCCGGTAATCCCCGCCGTGCCCTGTCCTGGCTAGTATGGCGCTGATGCGACCTTGGGTCACGTCGGCCGTCCTATGGCGTTGAGCCACCGTGCGGCTGAGATTGCGGGAGTGGTTGAAGCATTAATGTGACATGACGCGCTGTTGGGAGGGTCGGCCGAGGCGGGGGGCGATGGACCGCGGATGAGCCAGCCTCGAGCGACATGGAGAATGAGGCCTCGCGCGAGACGGAGACTAGGCTCCTTTCCGAGGCCTCGCGCGAGGGGCCTCGCGCGAGACGGAGAATGCGCCTCCTGCCGAGGCCTTTCGTGGAGAGCCTCGGGCGGGGCAGAGACGGCGTTCCCTGCCGAGGCCTTCCCTGGGGGGGCCTCGCGCGAAGCGGAGTTGGTGTCAGGATGCCGAGACCCCCTGCTTGAGGCTTGAGGCGAGGAGGGGGAGGACCCAGTGGGCTCGGTAGCGACGGGGAAGGGCCCATGACTTACCTTTTTGCTTTTATTATTTTTAGATGGGACTTGGGCAACCCATTTGATGTTTTGCTTGGGGTACCCCATTCCAAGGTACCCGACAGTAGCCCCCGAGCCTTGGGGGGAGTGCGTGTATTCCCCCTGAGGGTTTGCCGAGGCTTGGTTTCTACCTGCCCCGTAGGAATTGGGGTTTGTTGTTTTAAGGTTCCGGCACCCGCCGGGTGTAGCCCCCGAGCCCCTAGGGGAGTGGAGTTACTCCTCCAGGGGCTTTCTTCATTTCCGTGTCTGAACGAGTAGTTCTTATTGCATTTGCCGAGCCCCCAAGCGCAAGTTCGGGTTGTAGGGGTCTCGGCGAGGTTGCGGGAAGAAGCCCTCTTGTCTCCGCACGGAGCGAGAGGTTCGTTAGGGGCCCCCTGACTTTGGGTATGACCCTCATGCTTCCTTTCATTTGGAAGGAGGGGTGGAATGTGCCAAGCTACCCTCGATGGGCACGAGCGTGGACACTTCCGGTGAGCTGTTAGCGGGTAGTCCGAGTGGAGGCCCGAACCCCGTTCATTGGGGGATGGCTAGTGGTCCAGAGACGCACTCTAAGAGTACCAGGGGGTTTCTCTAGTGGGTGCCGAGGCCGTTCGTGGGCCTCGGTGGCTCGGTGCCTCCCTACGGTGGGATCCCATTCAGATACTTCCCCGCCAGTCTCGGACATGACTTAGGGCGCCCCGAGCGAACGTTCACTCAGGCCTGGGCCATTCGTAGGCTCGCCTCGCCGTCGTCCCTGACTCTGTTGCCCTAGGGCGGCTGTCGAAACCTTTTGGAGGCCCAGTCTTCGAACCCCTGGACCGTAACGGGCTTGGTGCCCTTTTTATCGTGTTTGTAGTGAAACTTCTAGCGCGGTTTTAGACTGTTTGTCTTCGTCTTGGGTGTTCTAGCCCTTTCTTCTGATCTTCACATGTCTTTTTCGTTCGGACGGAGGGTTAGTTTGTCGAGCCCATTCTGGTCTCGGCAAGGTTGCAGGAAGAGCCCCTAGCCTCTGCGTGAGAGGGCCGTCGGGAGTTCTCCTGACTTTTCATACGCCCCTCGCGCATGAGGGTTTGTTTGCCGAGGCCCCTTTGGGCGCGAGCCCGGGTCGTGGGGTCTCGACATATTTGCAGGAGGAGCCCCCTAGCCTCTGCATAGGGCGAGAAGGCTGTCAGGGGTTCCCCTGACTTTTTATGTGACCCTCGCGCTTCCTTTTCGCTCGGAAGGAGGGGTGGAATGTGCCTCGCTACCCTTGATGGGCACGAGCGGTGGCACTCTCGGTGAGCTGTTATCGGGTAGTCCGAGTGGAGGTCCGAACCCCGTTCGTTAGGGGACGGCTAACGGTCTAGAGACACACTCCAAGAGTACCAGTGGATTTCTCTAGTGGGTGCCAAGGCCGTTCGTTGGGCCTCGGTGGCTCGGTGCCTCCCTACGGTGGGATCCCATTCGGATACTTTCCTGCCGGTCTCGGACACGACTTTGGGTGTCCCAAGCGTTTCGCTCGTTTGGGTCTCGGCCCTGTACAGGATCGCCCGCAGTCGCCCCTGACTCTGTTATCCTGGGGCGGCTGTCGAAACCCTTTGGGGTCCAGCCTTCGAACCCCTAGACCGTAATAGGCTCAGAGCCCGGTTCCTTCCTATGAAAGGAACAGGCCACGGGAAATATCTTCCCTATCGGCTCGGCCGCGGGTGGCGTGCCTTTTGAGGCGGTTTCGTGGGGAGGCGAAACGACGCCTGCTATCGTAGTGGCCGAGCGCGACATGATGGACGGGACATAACTGTCCTCTCATTTAATGCGGGAGACGTGGGCGCGTGGGCCGCCAAAATCGGCTCGTGGTTAACCATGCCGGACAGGGAAAACCTCCCCAATTTCATCGCCCGTTCGTTTCACCTCCTCCCTGCATAAATACCCGAAGAGTCTCGCCCCTCCTTATCTTACCTTGCCTGCCACCTCCGTCGAGCCGTTGCCAGAGCAGCGGGTGCCGGGAAGAAGAGGAGAGAAGAGCGAGCCTAGGGGGAAAGTGAGAAAAAAGCGAGAGCATGGAGGGAGAGAGGAAAACTCACCGCCGCGCCCGATTCCTCCATCGCATTCATGGCCGGCAACGTCGTCATTGTCGAGGCGGACCCTTGGGATCCGTCGGATGTCACTGAGGAGATGCTTCAGTCGCTTGTCGACGGTGGACTCCTCCGCCTAGTGACAGACCCTACTAGGCCAGAGTGGATTGCTCCGTACAGCGAGCTGGAGCCGAGGCCTCACGATGGCTACGTCGTGAGCTTCGTCTCCTTCCACGAGCACGGCCTCGGCGTTCCGGTGGACCGGTTCATGCGGGCGCTCCCGCGTTACTATGGCATGGAGCTCCACAATTTTAATCCTAACTCCATCGCTCAGGCAGCTATCTTTGTTGCCGTCTGCGAGGGGTATTTGGGGATCGCTCCCCATTGGGATTTGTGGCTCCACCTGTTCCGGGCGGGGCACACTACCAAACCGACGGGCATGTCAGGCAAGAGGAAGGCATCGAGGGCCGGAGGCTACACTCTCCAAGTGCGTCAGGACCGCCTGCACCTCTACATCTCGGCCCAACTCGCGTCCTCCAACCGCCGGTGGTACACGAGTTGGTTTTACCTCCGCAACGACGACGGAGGACTTCCCCCTTATACTGGGTGGATTGTGGGGAGTTGCCCGGAGAAGTGGAAGTGGGGCGTCCCGAAGGTCGACCAGCCAAAGCTGGAGCCACTCCTAGAGGGGCTGGCGAGGCTGTGGAACCATGGCCTCACCGTTGCTGTGGTCGTGGCCGCCTTCCACCGCCGGAGGGTGCTGCCGCTGATGGCTCAGCGACGGCGGCTGTTCGAGATGAGGTCGGGTGAGCCCGTCGAAGGCACCCGGATGTCTTCCTCCGCCCTCTCCGACGAGGAAATTCACCGTCGGGTGGGGGAGACGATAGATGTGAAGTTGAGGGGCGGCAACCTGACACCCTTCGCGATGCGTCCATCGCGGGGGTTCCTTTCGCTGGTAAGTCGAGCGCCGCTGTAGCCTCTGAACCTCCTTAATCTCCCTTTATCCCTTGTTTCCTTATGCGCGTTTGTCGTTTCTTCAGGGGATGAGGGACATGCGCTCCTCCCCGCCGCCCGTTCCCGAGGACGCGGGGCAGCGAGCGATCAACCGCGCTTACACTGACGCGTAGAAGAAGCGGAAGGATGCTAAGGCGGCGAAGCGCACAAAGTATATCCTTGCGCGCGAGGCGTTGGATAAGCACCGTCGTCAGCAACGGAAGGATGGTCTCCCGTTGGAGGAATCCCCGTCAACGTCGTTGTCGACGGAGGCCTTGGACGGGAATGACAAGGGCGAGGGGGGGGCGAGGCCCCCCTAGACCACCTTCCAGACGTCGAGGAGGTGGTGCCCGAGGCGTCGGTAAGCAGCCCGGCACCCCCGGGAAGGGGAGAGGAAGCGGACCCAGGGCCGACGGTGGCCCCCTCCAGGGCCGAGGCCGACACGCCCGAGGCGCGGGCGTTAGGCAAACGCGCCGTCGGCCCGGTAAGCTTGGCGGTCACGGCGGAGCCGGTGGCGGTGGAGGCGACGCCACCGGCCCCGCAGAGGATCAAAGGGGCGCCGGGGTCCACCGAGGACCGACCGGCGCCGATGGATACGGATGCGACGCCACTGCCACCGCCTCCGCCGTTGCGAATGAGGTTTGCTGTGGCGAAGCTAGGGTTGCCCCGTTCAAAGTAAGTGTATTTTTGGAGGGGTTATGGTGTCTTCCATTCGCTTTTTTGGTCTCGTGCTGACCCTGTGGGTTGATTTTCTTCAGTCGGAAGCGGCCTGCGGACGACCTCCCCTTGGCGCCTCTTAAAGCGCTTAAGGCGAGCCCCGGCTCCTCTGCCCACTGGGTGGCGGAGGCACAAGCCGCCATCCAGCGCGGCGCGGTGTCGGCGAGGGTCGACCCAAAGGAATCGGCTGCCCAAGGAAGGGTTGCCGAGGCGGCCCCTACATGGTCGGATGGGGCCATCGTGCCCTTTGTTGCCGAGGCTCCCCGGGCCTCCGGGGCTGAGGTGATGGGGGCCCTGGCGCCCATGACCGCCAAGACCGCAATGTCCGCGGCCGGCGCTTCTACGTCTGCCGAGGCCACAACGATAGAGCCTGAAGCCCCTGAGACCACCGAGGCCATGATTGCAGAGGCAGAGATGCGGGCGGCGGAGGCCTCGGCCGTGCCCTCGGCTCAGGGCCCGTCGTTGTTGCGGGAGAGTGCCCGGGAGGCGGAGGTCTATTCGATCTCCTCCGACGATACCTCCCGGGCGTGGGAGGTGGTCGGCGCTGAGGAGACCGATGCCGTGGAGCAGCCGGCGCCGCTCTTAGATGAGGGAGGCTCGGCCCTCATGCGGGTGCGACCCGAGCCCCGCGGGTGGGATCACCCGCAGGTACTGTGGCGGAGTCGGGACGACCCTGAGGGGGAGCCTTTGTTCACCCTCGAGGACACGGCTGAGGGCGGGCGCTGGAGTACCTTTGAGCAGTACCGCGAGCTGGCGAAGCGGTCGCTACGGACGGCGTTGTCCGTGGTGGCCGACGAACTACCCGGAGTCACTCAGGTTCATGTTTTCCTTTCTCACGCGACGTTGTTCTTTCCTTGGTTTTGTTGCAATCGACGACCTCTGCTCTGCCTCCTCAGGAGCTCGAGACCCAGTCCCTCGGGAAGTCGGTCTTCCTCCAGCGGGAGAGGGGAATCTGGGACCAGCTTCAGAGGCAGAGGGGTCTTCTTGCCGATGCTAACGAGCTTCTGTCGGCACGAAGCACGGAGGTGGAGGACCTCCGCCTTCGCTGTGCCGATGTGAAGGTCGAGGCGGCCACAGCCCAGACGCAGCTCGCCCCCTTGGCGGCGCGGATCAAGGAGCTGGAGGAGGAGCTTACCCGCGCTGTCAATGATCGGGATGCCTTCAGGTCCCGGGCTAAAGAAGCGATGGCCTCGGGCAAGGCCCTCACCGGGCAGCTGGGGGCAGAGGAGAGTGCGCACCGGCTGACCAAAGGTGCTCTGAACGAGGCCCTTGCTGTGGTTGAGGCCTCGCAAATCAAGGCTGTGGTTTTGAGGGGGACGGTCGAGGGTGAGTTTGAGTCCCCTTATTTTGTTTTCTTCCCCTTATGTTCGCTTCCTAACTTCCTTGTATGTCACAGAGCTGGGGAGTGAAGCCTCCAGGGTGGCCAAGGCCTCTCGAGTCGAGGCCCAGCGGTTGAAGGAGAAAGCCGAGGCCTGTCAGGCCGAGACCCGACGCTGGGAGCTGAAGGCCAAGGGTGAGCTCCGTGGGCTCCCGTCCCTAACTTAGGTTGTTTTTTCTCTGGCTCGACCTTATTTCATTTTCCGTGGTGCAGAGTCAGAGGCGGAGATCGTTCAGGCCGCCGAGGCTTCCAGCGCGGTGCAGACGGTGCTCGAGATCGAGATCAGGGAGCACGAGGCGCTAAAGCGTGCTGCCCTTTCCGCCTGCGAGGCCCTGGAAGTCGAGGGGGTTCAGTCGGGCAGCTCCCTTGGGAGCCGCTTGATTGCGCTGAGTAGCCAGATGCGCGAGCGGCTCCGAGGGGCTCTGCACACGGGTGTCAAGCGGGCGATGGCCGTCATCTCCTCTCACTATCTTGGCGTTGACCTCCCGGCCATCAGTGATGGCTACGTTTTGCCTGATGATGATGAGGAGGCCCACGCGGCGGTTGTGAAGCTGCTGGAGGCGGTGGAAGGCCCTGGCACGGCGCTGGCGACGCTCTTTGAAGATGAGGTGGTTCCTCCCCTACCCTCTGCCGGTGCTGGGGGCCCTGAGCCTTAATCTGTGCCCCGAGGGCTATGTAAAGATAGAATAGGGGTTATTTTTGTATCATAACGTTTGTGGCCGTCGAGGCCTTTATTTCTGACGTATTTGTGTTTCTTAGTTGTTTTTCTCATGTTTCTGAGCCTTTGCTCTCTGTTGCTCCTGATCAGATCTCGTTTGCAAAACACCCCTCTAGGGCCTAAGCCGTCCCTTGAGCGAGAGGTAGTGAGGGAGTGCCATAGCCCGGGGGCGTAGGCCGTCTCGCGACTCTACCAGCCTCTTGCTTAGAACAGACCTTGGTCCGAGGATTCTCTACAAATGATTCGTCAGAGCCTGCTAGAGACTTGGCGTAGGAATTTTTTCGAAAAGCAACTAAAAAATGGTGCGTGGGACCTAGGGGGAGTCCCCCATCTAGCCCCCAAGGGAGGCTTGGTTCTGCTGAGGCAGAGCCGAGTCTCCCTTGTTGTGTTTATTGTACTGCCGAGACCTACGATGGGCCCGGGGGGTTTCTCGAAAAATAAGACCAATTAAAGAACGCTTAGTAATTGTATTTCGAGAAATGACATATACAATGCTTGGAAATTTAGGGATAAAAGCGACGTAGCTGTTCTATGTTCCAAGCGTTGGTGAAGACTTCGCCCTTCTCGTTGGCCAGCTTGTAGGTCCCGTGCTTCAGTACTTGGGCGATGATGTACGGTCCTTCCCATGGTGGGGTCAGCTTGTGGCGACCCTTGTTGCTCTGTGCTAGCCTCAACACCAGGTCGCCTACCTTCAAGTCTCTGCCTCGAACGCGTCGGGCCTGGTAGCGCCGCAGGCTCTGCTGGTACTTGGCCGAGTGTAGTAGCGCAACGTCTCGGGCTTCCTCCAGCTGATCGAGGGCGTCCTCTTGGGTGGTGCGGTTGCTTTGTTTGTTATAGGCTTGCAGCCTCGGGGAACCATATTCCAGGTCGGTGGGGAGGATGGCCTCGGCCCCATAGACTAGGAAGAAAGGCGTGAACCCCGTGGCCCAGCTTGGAGTGTTCCTCAGGCTCTAGATGACCGAGGGGAGTTCGGCGAGCCATTTCTTGCCAAACTTTTTCAATCGGTTGTGAATTCTTGGCTTGAGGCCTTGTAGGATCATGCCGTTGGCACGCTCTACTTGGCCGTTGGTCCTTGGGTGTCCTACGGCCGACCAGGCTACATAGATGTGGTGGTCGTCGCAAAACGTCAGGAACTTTTTGCCGGTGAACTGTGTCCCGTTGTCGGTGATGATGGTGTTGGGGACCCCAAACCGATGGATAATGTCAGTGAAGAACAGCACTGCCTGCTCGGATTTGATTCGAATGATCGGACGGGCTTCGATCCATTTGGAGAACTTGTCGATTGATACCAGTAGATGGGTGTAGCCCCCGGGGGCCTTTTGCAGAGGCCCGACCATGTCGAGCCCCCACACGGCGAATGGCCATGTGATGGGGATGGTTTGCAAGGCCAGGGCCGGGAGATGTGTCTGCCGAGCGTAGTACTGGCATCCTTCGCAGGAGCGTACTAGCTTGGTAGCGTCGGCGACCGCCGTCGGCCAGTAGAACCCTTGGCGGAAAGTGTTCCCTACGAGCGTCCGAGGTGCCGCATGGTGCCCGCAGGCGCCTGCGTGTAAGTCCCAAAGCAGGGCTTGGCCCGCCTCGGAACTGATGCATCGTTGAAGGACACCTGAGGGACTTCGCCTGTATAATTTGCCATTGTAGAGGGCATAGGTCTTGGCTCGGCGCACAAGCCGTCGTGCTTCAGTTCGGTCGTCAGGAAGCTCCCCCCGATCAAGCCAATCGAGGAACGGGGCTCGCCAATCCGCGTCCTGATCATTCTGCAGAGGCTCGGCGTTGACTTCCATGACCTCAGGCTCGGTCGAGGGGGTCTCGGCAGCAGAGGGGGCGTTGGGCTTTGCCATGGGTTTCCCAGGTGGGCCCTCCTCTGCTGTCGAGGTGCAGCCGATGGAGGGTTTGTGGAGGTCTCTAGCGAAGACGTTCGGGGGGACCGGGGCCCGTGCCGAGGCCATCTTTGCCAGCTCATCGGTGGCCTCGTTGTACTTTTGTGCGACGTGATTTAGTTCGAGGCCATCGAACTTGTCTTCTAGGCGTCGTACCATCTTGCAGTAAGCCTCCATTTTAGGGTCGAGGCAGTTTGACTCCTTCATCACCTGATCTATGATGAGCCGCGAGTCGCCTCGGACATCGAGGCGCCGTGCCCCAAGCTTGATGGCGACTTGTAAGCCATTGACGAGGGCCTCGTATTCGGCCACGTTGTTGGAGGCAGCGAAGTGGAGCCACACCATGTAGCGCATGTGTACTCCGAGGGGCGAAACGAAGAGCAGACCCGCGCCTGCCCCAGTCTTCATCAGGGATCCATCAAAGTACAGGGTCCAGCACTCCGTCTGGATTTGAGCAGGTGGTAGTTGGGTATCTATCCATTCAGCCACGAAATCAGCCAAGACCTGAGACTTGATCGCTTTTCGAGGCGCAAAGGTCAGGGTTTCCCCCATAAGCTCGACAGCCCACTTGGCTATTCTGCCCGAGGCCTCTCGGTTATGAACTATCTCACCCAGGGGGAAGGATGATACCACAGTCACCGGGTGCGACTCAAAGTAGTGGCGCCGTTTGCACCGGGCCAGGACCACGGCGTAGACTAGCTTCTGGATGTGGGGGTAGCGTGCCTTGGTCTCAGAGAGCACCTCACTGATGAAATAGACAGGTCGCTAGGTAGGCAGAGTATGCCCTTCTTCCTGCCTCTCTACTACTACGGCGGCGCTGACCACTTGGGTTGTTGCGGCAACGTAGAGTAAGAGGGCCTCGTCCATGGCCAGGGGTATCAAAACGGGAGGATTGGTGAGCAGCCTCTTGAGTCTGTCGAGGGCTTCCTCGGCCTCGGGGGTCCAAGAAAAACACTCGGACTTTCTCAAGAGTCGGTACAGAGGCAAACCTTTTTCGCCAAGGCATGAGATGAAGCGGCTCAGGGCCGTGAGGCATCCCATGACCCTCTGCACTCCCTTGAGGTCTCTGATTGGTCCCATGCTGGTTATCGCCGAGACCTTCTCTGGGTTGGCCTCAATGCCCCGTTCCAAGACTATGAATCCCAAGAGCATGCCTCGAGGGACCCCAAACACACACTTCTCGGGATTGAGCTTGATGCCCTTCTCTTTAAGGCATTTGAAGGTTACCCTCAAGTCATTCACGAGATTCTCAGCCTTTCTGGTTTTGACCACGATGTCGTCTACGTAGGCCTCAACGGTATGCCTGATGTTGTCGCCAAAGACCTGGGTCATGCACCGCTGGTACGTGGCACCTGTGTTTCTAAGGCCGAAGGGCATCGTCATGTAGCAGTACATGCCGAACGGTGTGATGAAAGAAGTCACGAGCTGGTCGGACTCTTTCATCTTGATCTGATGGTAGCCGGAGTACGCATCAAGGAAAGACAGGGTCTCGCACCCTACGGTGGAATCAACGATTTGATCGATTCGAGGTAATGGGAAGGGGACCTTTGGACAGGCTTTGTTCAGACCGGTGTAGTCTACACATATCCTCCATTTCCCATTTTTCTTCTTGACTAAAACGGGGTTAGCCAACCACTCTGGGTGGGACACTTCCTTGATGAACCCGGCTGCTAAGAGTTTCTGCACCTCCTCTCTGATGGCCCTGCGCTTTTCTTCGTCGAAGCGGCGCAGGCGTTGCTTCGCCGGTCTAGATCTGGCCCGGATGTCCAGGGCGTGCTCGATGACTTCCCTTGGTATGCCCGGCATGTCCGAGGGACTCCATGCGAATATGTCGGCGTTCGCACGGAGAAAGTCGATGAGCACGGCTTCCTATTTGATGTCGAGGGTGGCGCTAATCCTCAGCGCCCGGTCGTCGGGGCAGGCGGGGTCGACCGGGATGAGTTTGATGGTCTCAGCAGGCTCGAACGCCCCCGCGCGACGCTTGGAGTCAGGCACCTCGCCACTGAGTTGGTCGAGGTGGGCGATGAGGGTCTCGGCCTCCGCAAGAGCCTCGGCGTACTCGATGCACTCGACGTCGCAGTCGTATGCATGTTCATACGTGGACTCGATCATGATGATACCATTAGGGCCTGGCATCTTGATCTTGAGGTAGGTATAGTTGGGCACTGCCATGAACTTGGCGTAGCACAGTCGCCCCAGAATGGTGTGGTAGGCTCCCCTGAACCCGACGGCCTCGAAGGTGAGGACTTCCTTGTGGTAGTTGGAGGGGGTGCTGAAGCAGACAGGGAGGTCGATGCGCCTGATGGGTCGCGTGCGCTTCCCCGGCACGATGCCGTGAAAGGGTGCGATGTCGCCTTGGAGCCTCGACCGGTCGATCTCCAAGAGCTCCAGGGTGTTGGCGTAGAGGATGTTGAGGCCGCTGCCTCCGTCCATCAACACCTTGGAGAGGCGGGTGTTGCCGATGATCGGGTCGACGACGAGTGGGTACTGCCCGGGATTCGGAATATGGTCGGGGTGATCATCTCGATCGAAGGTGATCGCCTCTCGAGACCAGTCGAGGTACTGGGGGGTGGCCACCTTGACCGAGAAGACCTCTCGACATTCCCTCTTGTGCTGCTGCACTGTAAGGCATGCCGAGGGCCCACCGAAGATCATGAAAGCGTTGCGTACCTCGGGGAACCCGTCGTCCTTGTCTTCGTCCCGACCGCTGGCCCCCTTCTGCTTGGTGTCGTCGTCGGGGAGCCCGAGCCTGGCATAGTAGCGCCATAGCATGGTGCAATCTTCGAGAGCATGCCTGACCGGGCTCTGGTGGTAAGGGTAGGGTTTCTTGAGCATGTCGTCGAAGGGCCTAGGGCCTTTGGAGCCTCGAGGATTCTTGCGCTCTATGGCCACGACCAGATCAGCCTCCAGGACCTCCTGCTTCCTCAGGCGCCCCTTTTTCTTTTTCTTAGGGAGGTGGGAGGCTGAGGCCTTGGGGGCCTCCTCCCTCCGCTTACCCTTGGCGTCGGTGTCAGGGAAGATGGCTCCGATAGCCTCTTCGCCCGAGGTGAAGCTAGTGGCAATGTCGAGGAGCATGGCGGCAGAGCGTGATACGTTGCGACCTAATTCTCGGACCAAGTCCCGACAAGTGGTGCCAGAGAGGAAAGCCTGGACGATCTCCGAGTCGCCGACGCTGGGTAGCTCGGTGCACTATTTGGAGAAGCGCCGGATAAAGTCTTGGAGAGACTTGCCCGGCTTCTGGTGACAGCTCTTAAGATCCCAGGAATTCCCGGGGCGCACGTATGTGCCCTGGAAGTTTCCGACGAAGATCCTTACCAAGTCGCCCTAGTCGTGGATTTGAGAGGGAGGGAGATGCTCGAGCCAGGCTCGTGCTGAGTCTGACAAGAGTAAGGGGAGATTACAGATGATGAGCGGGTCATCGTCCGCGCCGCCCAGCTGGCAGGCCAGGCGGTAATCAGCGAGCCAGAGTTCTGGGTTAGTTTCGCTGCTGTACTTCACGAGATTGGCCGGCTGTCGGAACCGGGCGGGGAAAGGAGCAGCGCGGATGGCCCTGCTGAAGACCCGAGGGCCTGGCGGCTTAGGGGAAGGACTGCGGTCCTCGCCGCTATCGTAGCGACCGCCTCGGTGTGGATGGTAGCCCCGAGCGGGCCCCTCATTGTCATGGCGTCGTCGCCTGCTGACCGCCTCATGGTCTCCTTGCACCTCATGTCGATTGCCGAGGCGGTCCAAGAGCACGGGGACCCTGTGGGCTATTGGCGCTCGGTCGGGCTCGGGATGAGCCGGGGCTTCCCTATCCTGCCGAGGTGGTGCCGTGAGAAGGTTCGAGGCGCCCCCATGCCGTCGGGAGGCGGAACTCTCGGCCTGCTGAACCGCAGCGGTCTCTAGGAGATCGCGGAGCTTGCCGCAGACCCGTCGCCCTTCCATGGTAGAAGGCTCGGTCATCGCGTGGACCAGCATTGCCGTAGCTGTGACGTTCTAGCTGGCGCGATTGAAGACCGGGGGTTGCTCGCTCCCTTCGTCGTCATGGATGCGGTGATGCACATCGCGGGCCCTTCGTCGGGCTCCCCCGCCTTCGCCGCGGCCTCGCTGTTCCTGTTCAAGAGAGTCTCGAAGCTGCTGCAGAAGGAGTTGGTCTTGTTCGACCTTGGCCTGGAGCTCACGAAGTTGCTCTAGGTCTAGGCGCTGAGGTCGTGCAAGAGCAACGTTCTCATTTCGTGCGGTCGGTAGGACATTGCGTGGGGGCGTGACGGCGCCCGCCCCTGGACGAAGTGGGGAGCGGCTACCTGCCCCCTCATCCTCTTCGCCTACCCTCGGCATCCCGAGCCCGACGTGGAAGCACTCGCGAGTGGGGTCGTAAGTGCCTTCGTCGTCGGAGTCGGAGTAACCGAAGCAGTAGTCGCTTGCGGCCAAGAACTGGCGCAAAGCCCCAGGGTCGTGGAGCCCAGAGAAATCCACTACGGGCCATGTCTCATCCTCATCCGTGGAGTCGGCATGGGTGCTTAGGTCAAGACGGAAGCGCTGGCAGCGCTCTGAGGGATCCTCATGAGCGGCAGCGTATGCGTAGGCGTAAGAAGCAGCGGCATTTCTCAACCCAAAGGGGTATGGGGATGGTGCCGTTGCCAGATTCTGCTCCGCCGGGGTTGGTTCTTCAGGGAGTGGTGGTGCGGAGCTTGACGACTAGGCACCATCGCAAGCCACCGGCGTTTTCCCTTTGTCCAAGCTCAGGCCAGATAGGTCCCTGGCCAGGGACCCCGTACCAACAGCTGGTCGTAGGATATCGGCGGGGAGTGGCATGCCGCCCCGGGTTCGCGTAGCGTCGGGGTGGCCTTGCTCGCGTCGTGCCTGACGAGCGCGGCGAGAGCGGCCGCCCAGGTGCCGCCTGCGCCTGGGCTGCCGGTGCGTAACTTCATCGTCAGACGGTGGGGCTTGGGGAGTGAGGAGTACCATGTCGTATTCATGCCCTAGAGACATGAATTCTAGGCTCCCGAACCAAACTACGGTGCCGAGACGCAATGGTCGTCCGGGGTCTGCCATCCAGAACCTGCTGGGATGACGAAACTGACACGTAGCGTCCCCTACCTGGCGCGCCAACTGTCGGTGTTCCGGACCGAGGGGTCCTCGACCGACTAGTGAATTTGTTCTGCGTGCTCCCGATTCCGGATGGTGATGCAAAGAGACACAAGGTTTATACTGGTTCGGGCAATCGGCGCCCTATGTCCAGTCTGAGAGATTGAACTTGTATTCCTTGCTCCAGAGTGCTCGTAGTAGGGGGTTACAAGCTAAGGGAGAGAGGGAACTAGTCCCAGGTCTCGGCAGGGTGTCGTGTGGGCCATCTGAGACGTTGCTCTCAAGCGGCGGGAATGTGTGTGTGTGTTCTCTGATCCTCCCCCCCTCTAAGTGGCCCAAGTCCTCTCCTTTTATAGTTGAAGGGAGGACAAGGGTAGTACATGTATTACTATGCGGCGTCGTGCCGACAGGGGCAGCATGTCCAAGCCCTGTGGCCTGTTCCTGTGGCGGCGTGGTCATCGGAGTGGTCCTTCCTTAGAGTACTGGGGCGACGTGGTCGTCCCATCAGATCCTGTGCATCGTGGGAGCCCCCGGAATGCCTCGGAGTGGACGTGGCGGCGAACGTAGCCACTATGGACGGACTATGCATGAGGCCAAAACTCGGTCGGTGTCGAGGCTGGTACTGCGGTGGGGGGTCTTGGCGGGCTCGGACCCCAATATCACCGAGGCCTTGGTGTACAGTGCCGAGGCCCTGGTGTACAGCACCGAGGCCTTGAGCGGGCAGCTGATCGCGGACATAGTGGTAGGGCACAGTGGCCAGTAACCCTCGTCATATCCTGTCCTAGGCACAGATCGTGGTCACAGTGGTAGGACACAGTGGCCGATAATCCCCGCCGTGCCCTGTCCTGGCCGGTATGGCGCTGATCGTGGACACAGTGGTAGGACACAGTGGCCGGTAATCCCCGCCGTGCCCTGTCCTGGCTGGTATGGCGCTGATGCGACCTCGGGTCACGTCGGCCGTCCTATGGCGTTGAGCCACCGTGCGGCTGAGATTGCGGGAGTGGTTGAAGCATTAATGTGACATGACGCGCTGTCGGGAGGGTCGGCCGAGGCAGGGGGCGACGGACCGCGGACGAGCCAGCCTCGAGCGACACGGAGAATGAGGCCTCGCGCGAGACAGATACCAGGCTCCTTTCCGAGGCCTCGCGCGAGGGGCCTCGCGCGAGACGGAGAATGCGCCTCCTGCCGAGGCCTTTCTTGGAGAGCCTCGGGCGGGGCGGAGACGGTGTTCCCTACCGAGGCCTTCCCTGGGGGGCCTCGCGCGAAGCGGAGTTGGTGTCAGGATGCCGAGACCCCCTGCTTGAGGCTTGAGGCGAGGAGGGGGAGGACCCAGTGGGCTCGGTCGCGACGGGGAAGGGCCCACGACTTACCTTTTTGCTTTTATTATTTTTAGATGGGACTTGGGCAACCCATTTGATGTTTTGCTTGGGGTACCCCATTCCAAGGTACCCGACAGTAGTTTTATTTGAGCCTTATGATTATAGTTTTAAATTAGGCACCGAATTCACACGCCCCCTCCCCACTTGGGCATTCAGAGAGACCTTTCACCACTCTCACGCGATGCTGACAGGTGGTGCCTACATAGCATAGCATTGTCATCATCCTCTTAAAGCCACACTGCTTTTTGCCTCTCGCCTCATGATGAGGATAGATCATTGCAACTGTTGGTCTTCAAGAGACGTTCCTAGTACAAGTTTGAGCACAAATCACAACTACAACCTTAGCATGCAACTAGAACCTTATAATCTTGAGCACAAATCACAACTACAACCTTAGTACAAGCTTGGTGGCTAGTGGTTGTGAGTCACAAGCACCAATGCTGTAAATCCAAACCTTGCCCTCCCACAAATCACAACTAACCTTAGCATCAAAGTGAACTGCAAGTTTTCCCCTATGTTTGCACCTGCCAGGCCTTGAACTCATGACCTCTTCGTTATGATAACATATTGAATTCCATCACCAACTATTCACTCAAAAGTTTAGATTGCTGAGGAAAGGTGGGTGATGTTGTTATGTGGCTGCTAGGATTGAGAGGAGAGAGTCGAGGGGAGCGACGGCGGCTGCCGCACTGCAGTACCCGCTGCGCTACAGTACCGCGGGTACTGTTCACGACTAGGGCTGCGAGGGTGAGAGAGAGAGCCGGTCGCGGGGCGTTTGCCCACGGCCAGGCAAGAGGGAAGGGTTTTCCTTCTTAATTCTTGCTTGATTAGATTGATACATATCCTCTCCTTATATAGAGATGTTTACTTGACTCCTAAGCAAGCGACCCTTATCTCTAATTAACCCTAACACTAATGGGCTATACATCCCAGCCCAGGCCCAATAGGCCCCTGCCATACTCTAACACTACACCCCACCTGGACATGCAGCTCGTCCTCGAGCTACAACCTAACCAACTTATAACGATGTCTCGACACAAACCTATCACTTAAAAACAAGCCTTTTACATCTCGGCTTATTTTATTATTATCAACCGAAAATAGATGTGAACTCTTTATTTTTGCAGCCTCTTCAATTGATGGCGGACACCAGCCCGACGCATAAGCTGCACGTAGACAACCACCTGGATCCCATGGACACCATCTTGACGAAAGGGGTGCATGTATATGGCCACCTAGAAGTAGTCGCAACAACGGCCAGCGAAGGCGCCCTCGCGGTGGTCGGTGGCGGAAAGCGGCGGTGCTAGACAGTGCGCTCCCGCCGGTGACACCATGCCTTCTCCCCGCCGGACGGATGCTGGTCTGCACCGACGGCAGCAGCTGCTGGGACGTCGGCGGCGGGTTCGGCTGCGGCCCCAGCAGAACCCATGAATCCCGGCCACCATCTTGCTGAGATCAAGGACAGCCGCCGTCAACTGCTCATTCGTCATGACGCCCACGGCGGAGGATGACGCACCCGCGGTCATCTGCAGCGAGGATTGCGGCACCCTGGCCGACGTGGAGATCGCGGATAGCGGTGCGGTGGTACCTGACGAAGACGCTGGTGGCAGCGGGTGGACATGATCGAACCACATGATCGAACCAGAGATCTCTGATATCAGATTGTTATGTGGCTGCTAGGATTGAGAGGAGAGAGTCGAGGGGAGCGACGGCGGCTGCCGCGCTACAGATGTGCTCTAAAGAATTTTAGAAAAAGGCAAAGGGATAAGGGGACATGCTATTTTCTGAGTTCGATTGCTGCCAGAAGAGTAATAGGGAGTAGAACAAAGGACCTGACAATCTAACAGATATTGGCGCCGTTCGCTGGTTTGATTTTTTCAGACCAGTCGGCTGCTTCTCTCACAAATCATTGTGCATCTTTCAGCCGCTACAATATTTCTCTCTTACGCAACCAGCCAGTTTCAACCAAGTTTCAGCCAGCCGAACGGGGCCATTGAACGAACCTGGTTCATTAACTCTATACCATCTTGATAGCTAACAAGTGTTATGTTACCGGATTCATCTGCTGCTGAGCTCAATAGAACATAGTTCACAAGGAAAACCCCAGTAAATACGAATAATATAGAAAACAGGTGATCATGGAACAGAGAACCAAGGGTAGGAGCTAGAGATCTTCTTTGCACCTGCACATATGATAGCTGATTAACATACAATCAAATAAGTAGAGGAGGCAAAAAAAAAGAAGTAGAGAGCAGATCAACAAAAATGGCCAGGTTTGTCAAAGTGGAATGCAGAGTACAAAAGTATAACAAAAATGGCCAGGTTTGTCAAAATGTGTTTTCAAGTATTTTTAAGGGAAGATTTTTTTAATGTTGTGTTAGTGATCATGCATTTCGAATATGCAATTAAATTGCATTCCAGTGAGATTTTGAGCGTGTCATTAATAATAACCTGCTTGGTTTATTTTTGGCCTTATCAGGACATTACTAATGATGAAAATCTGAGAAATGATGGTGGTAGGATGAGTATCAGAAGATTTTTCTCTGTTTTAGTGTCACTGTGAATCAAGTTATAGACTAACATGCCGCTACAAAATAGTGTCATTGTCGGTTACCACTATGACCAATAAATTGTGGTAGACTAATGATTCATGTGATGTATTGCATTATATGAGAACACTGCAGATGGATACACATATGTGAAAATAGAATGTGCGCGTAAGTTGCTTTCTACATGAAAGTAAAACCAGCATAATCGAAGCAATAATCCACTCATTCTTTTGGTGATAAGCATTATCTCACTATGTGTTCAGAAAAATTACTCCCCCGGTGGTATTATTTGATTGCTGAAAACATGAAACATTCTCTACAATAAGAAAATGCATCCAGCCAACAGAAAAGGCACATTACCTTAGTGGACCAAATGTAACTCCAAATGATATCTGACAATTGTGACTAATCTGAGCAAAAGTGTTAGAGTAAATAGGAATAGTACCACATTGTCTATCAACGTGGGGTGTTAGTCCTATGTACCCTATATAACCAGCCCTATATATATATATCCAATTCCACCACTTATATTCTCCTACATGGTATCATTCGCCTAGGTTTAGATCCTAACCCTATCCGTCGCCGCTTCCGCATTGCTAAAGATGGCAACGGGTAATATCCGCGTGGATAGTGGCTTCGCACGCCCGCACCCGTGAGAAAAATCTCATGCCCGCACCCGCGCCCGCCACCCGCTACGGGCAGCAACCTATGCCCGTGCTCGTGCCCACAGGCACAGTTTCATGCCCGTATCCACGCCCGCCGGGTCGGGTGCCCGCGGGTACATGGGTTTTTCTGCCCGTTGCCATCTTTAGTAATATCTACGCGGATAGTGGCTTCGCACGCTCGCGACCACGAGAAAAATCTCATGCCCGCACCCGCGCCTGCCACCCGCCACGGGCAGCAACCTATGCCCGTGCCCGTGCCCGTGGGCACAGATTCATGCCCGTATCCGCGTCCGCCGGGTCGAGTGCCCGCGGGTACGCAGGGTTTTTCTGCCCGTTGCCATCTTTACGCACCGCGCGCCCCGAGGAGAGATCGATCTCCGTCGAGGGCAGCGCTGTGGCAGAACCGCCTAATCTAATGCCTCTCAGAAGTACTTATCTTCCATTAGACACTAAGTACTCAAGAGAGGACACTAAACTACGTAGTTCCGTCGAGCACACCCCAAGGGAGAACTCGAAAATCCATATTTTTCCATCAGAATCATAAATGAGAGAATAAAGCTTACAACATTCTTAAGTCATTTCTTACATCACTTTATTACAGTAACAGAATATTACCTCAATTGATTATAATAGTGGAATATAATAATGTTATCAGAGTTACAGAGGAAGCAAAGATTAATTTAATGACATGGTGGAGTATTAATATAATGGACATTTATATACAAGAGCTGCTAGCAGATTTTACATCTTTTCTTATAAAAACCTTTAGTAAGGGTTATAAATAAACACTACGGTCGTAGCGTGAAAGGAATTATCTCTGAGCCCAACAGGAGGTTTCCACACACAAGAGTCAGCTCTAAGTATCCTCCAATCACCTGCAACAGGGGGAATAAAACCCTGAATACTCGATTGTACTCAGCAAGACTTACCCGACAGGAGAAAAATAAAAGACTCCAAGGATATGTAAGGCTTATTTGGCTTGTGGGTTATTGCATCTGTGGAAGCGTTACTAAACGTGCGTCCTTATATTCAATTTTATAGCAATCATCATTAGTTCAATAACTAACCATCCTATGTAAGCACCTATGCTACTTTCAAGCAGGTGGTAAGCAATTAGAACCATTTTATTACCTTTCAAGTTTTAGTTCTTACTACGATGCTAGACCATAGCCAAGTCATAACGTCTCACAGAAACGACGATTCATGAACCAATGTATCCTAGCTGGGTAACTCGAAACACACGCTCCATTTGTACCACAGGCACAAACAAGACCAACCTATTTCACTCTTGCCACGGGGTCCTAGCCCTGTCCAAACTTGGACTCTAAGCCCCCACACTTGAGACCCGATCTCAATATAGGGCTTAGACCTCCACCTTTCCCCGTCTCCAATCAGTCAGTCCGAAAAGAGCCAGAACCCACGACAAGAGCGTAACGAGCCTTCTCGCTCCCATAAGTAAGTATGTGCTTAGGATAATAAGTCTGTGACATGACTACCATCCACAGCAATGGACGGTCCTCAATCGACACAGGCGGAACAAGTGCAATCCGAGCCTCGCTCGAATGCCTACCCAAGTCCAGATCCAAAGTACCATTCCGCCTGGTCTCTAATTATCCTTCATATATATTCCATGTGCTAGTTATATAATAACAATAATAATATCTTTCCTATCTCTCGCGAGTAACAGGTAATCACTCAACTTCTATCGGATCATATAGCATAGCAATCTACACGATCCTGACATACTAGTAGGACTCATAGGATAAGGATATATATGCAAGTGGTTAAAACTTAATGCACAAGCATAAAGTATAGTGTAGAATAATAGGGGTTATGCACCGGGGCTTGCCTAGGCAAGATATAGGCTATGTTCGCTTGTCTTATAATCAGTACTTTTTAGCTTGTTTTTTCAGTCGGAACAATATTTTTCTCTCACAACAAATAAGCTGGAACAGTGTTCCGGCTTGTTTTTTCAGCGAAGCGAACGGGGCCATAACCAAAGATTAGCATTCCATTGGTGACACAATCATCAAGGCACCATCTTTTCCGCTACTTCGGTCGAATCCATGATCCATCGTTGTTCCTATTATGATATACGTGGATGCAACGTAGAAATATAAATAATCAATGACAACTACAATTCTAAAATACGAGTACGCTCAGCATGCTAACGAGCTAGCTTTAATGACTAACATACTAGTCTATGTATCCACATCGTCAAGTAAGGCTTTGCCTCTAGAAAAATATTTTAGTCCTACAATTCCAAAGGTGTTTCGGCATTTTATGGATTAAATATATATTTTTTGAACTAGGGCTCATTTAGCTACCTTAGCAAACTAATTATTATGAAGCTACAAAAATTACAGTGAGCACCTAATAATGTTACGAATTTATTGTGAAAGTTTTAGAGCCAACACTATCACCAATTTATCATAAAAATTCCTACAAGCTTATATCTTACAATCTTAAGCATCTCAAATTAATTAGATTACTCCTAAAAATATTATAAAACTATATGAACAAAATATACTAACAGATAGATCATGATTTTATGAAGCTAACAAAATTGGTTTCACAATTTTCGATTAACTACACAATTTTATATTGAATTTACAAGTTTACCTTAGAAACTAAATTAGAAAATACTTTAGAAAAAAGGGCCGATGGCAAGCATTCGGCCCAGCACCCAGCGCGTCGCGGCTGCGCGCGCGTCGCAACGGCCCAACGTGGCCCAAGGCCGAGGAGGCCCGCGCGTGACGGCGGCTTTGCAGAAAGGTCCCATGCTTTTAGATAATAACATGACTACTATGCATACTATTTCTACCATCAGTAATCTTGCAACTAAACCCTCGGATGTTTTCACCTTTACCACGGGGAGATCCCTGGGGATCCCCACGCGTGTCGGCACGGCGACCGACGGCATAAGGCAACCTAGGCGGGCTACGATGGAAGTAAGGGGTTGACCATCATCTACAGCTAAACGCGCAAGGATGGGTAGCGGTTAGGGACTCGGAGGCGCACTGTCGTGGGCTGCAGCGGTGAGTGGCTATCCGCGGGGGCGGCGTGACTGTTCCGGTGAGCCTACGCCCTCATGGAAAGGTATAGATGGTAGAGAAGCATCAGTAGCTGACCGTGGTGTACGCCCTACTAACGGTTGAAGAAGGGGAGCACTGCGATGGTCTGGCCATGAGCGAGCCGCCGGGGCAGCGGTGCTCCGGGATGGACACCCATGCGTCACCACATCACCGACGAGTTCCCTGACCAAAATAGCGCGAGCACTAGATGGAGGAAGTCAAGGTGAGTTCAGGGTTACGAGCAATTGAACTGCTATTAACCCTGCGGGCCTTACCCCCAAACCTACCGGCTCAACGACGCACATGACCGACGATGAGTAAAATCTAAAATTGGCTGCGGCTAGACCACCGCTGGACCCGACGAGAGTGGGGCGTCTAGCTAACTTCCTCTACTTCTCACTGACGCGAGGAATTGAGCTGGGAAGCTTTGGGCTAGTGATTAAGAAAGGGGAAGGGAGAGTGGTGCACTGCCACCGCCACGTCGTGGGAGGCGGCCCCGGTAGAGGTGGCCCGGCCATGACCCGACGAGACACGACAGTGTGGGGATATGACTGCACGAGCGAGGGATAGGCGGCGCGTCGGTTAGCGCTTGGACGGAGCCATTGAAGGTGTGCCCGTGTGTGGCCACACGCACGCAACAGTACGGCGTCGCGATGCAATAAACTACGTACGACGTCGAGCTCAGGCTTGGTAGGTGGGTTGTGTGGCTGGGAACAAATGGTACAGCGACCGAGTGAGTCGGAGGGCGTGGGACAGCACCACGAGCAGCGGCGTGGCTCGAGACAAGGAGGGCAGCGGGTGGGGCAGCCGCGCAGCAGGGGGGCAGCGGCGGTCGAGGGGCGAGTGCCAAGGCCATCGGCCAGCAGCAGGCATCGCAGCCGAAGGTGGCCAAGCCACGACCATGCCATAGCTAGGCCAATGGCGGCCACCATCAGCCTACCCACGCACGTGCGCGGCCAGAGGTATCCACGACGCGCACCGAACGCGGTGACCACATACTCCCGGCCGAATGGCCAGACACGTGCTAAGCACGAATTTTAAAGCATCAAAACAAACCGCTTAGAGCCTGATTGAGATTAAAACAAGAGTTCAAGATTCTAGTAGCCACTAAGAGCTTCTCATCCGAGCAACGAGCATGGTCGGAGAGCGAGCATCGAGGGAGATGAGAGGTGCCAACAGGAGCTCATCGCGCTGAACGCTAGTTCACGACGGAAGCCCGAAACAAGATCGACAGCGCGTTCTAACAAAGTTAGGGCAATTTCTGCGACGCCACGACAACCCCAACTCATGCGTGGACTTCACCATGCTAAAGTGCTCACTTAGAGGCAACTAACACTATGAAATCATGGAGCTAGTGCTTAAGTGTTTTAGCTAGAATTCAATTGCTAAAATATCATTGTCTACAATTCTTTTCGGATTTAGAAAAGGGCAAGAGTTCAGTTAGAACTAAACAACCACTAACACTTTTGCCAAAAATTTTAAAATGTCTAAACCTTATTAATTTCAACCAACAAGCATTTCACACAATAGTCCATACTTCATACTAACCCATAGGAGCAAAACATTTAAGCACCTTTTAACTATTTTGCTCAATATAATTCCCCAAAAATAACATTTTGTACATAAATTCAATTTCTTGTCGATTTAACGAAAAGTTCTAGTTTAGATTTCCGGATTCAATTTTTGAGCTCCCAAAACACTAGTTATCAATATTTATTTTCCAAAAGTTAAAGTTGCATTTCCATCTACTAAACTTGTACTTTAATTTTTATTTAAGTACTAAATACAAGTTATATTTTATTTTTGTTTATAGAAATTATTTTTTGTGCCAAACAATTAAAACGACTTATCCCATTTTTCTCGTTAGAATTTTTATTAGCACTTTTACGCACCAAGTAAGTTAACTTGGATATTTATTTGAGTTTACAAAAGTGAGTCACATAGGATTCGCTTATCATTTCACGCGCGTTATAAATTTTTAAAATCTAAAAACTTGTTAGGCTAATCCTTCTCGAACCTAAATCTCGGTGCTAAGCAAGCTCGTAACACCGGGGGTGTTACAAGCGCCACCCCTTTAGGCGCCGGATCCTATTGATCCTACTGCCATCTTCGTCACCGTCAAGCAGCAGTTCGGGCCTTCTCGCGATGTCGCGCTACCTCGTCGGCCTCACCGTGCTCGCTATGGAGGACGCTGGGTGTCGCCCCCATCCCGCGCTGCCGTGGTGGTGGCCCGGGCCAGGTTGATCCCGACACCGAGCCGCCATGGTGGCGGCCGGCCAATCTGCGCCATCCTCACGTGACCCCGGGTGACCGCGCCCCCCCGTGCGCCCCACGCCGTCTGACTCCCCGGCAGCTCGTGCTGTCGGCAGGGACGAGCCGCACCGAGGCGCACTGCCTACCAACGTGGGATGTTAGTCCTATATACCCTATATAACCAGCCCATGAGGCCCAATGCAATATATATCCAATTCCACTAATTCTATTCTCCTACAAAAAGACAGCTAGATTACCTGAACAACTGATGAATGAACATAAAAAAATGTGTGTTATTACATTTCTGCCAAGAAGTGCCATCAGCGAATAAGCACTCTCACCACTCAACTTGGGGAATATCACATTCACATTGACTGGGACCTTTGGTTGACTGACTAATAAACCAAGCACAAAACAAAGAAGTGTAAAGCCTGCTATGCAGGAATTGAATGTTCCCGCCATCCTCCTGCCCTAGAATGAGCACAATCATAAAACCAGAAATATATAAGATATTAAATGTCATCTTCTTTTTGGGCAGATCTCTGGGTTAATAAATTGCCAGACAGATGATAACATATGGCAGCAGATTAACTACAACACTTGAAAAACATACACCAGTGATAGGATCACCATATTCAAAAACAAGGTTGAACCCAACTGCTATGCCTGAAATCTGACAGCACCAAATGTTAAATGCTTAAAAGATGGGAACCGGTTACATGTGCTGGAAGTGACCAAAAGTAGTCTAATCCATAACATGAACATATGGACGTTCCATAATGAAGTGCGGACAGAAGATGAATTTGTCCAAAGTGTGCAGACATACCAAGGTTAGTTCCCCAATAATCAAGGACAGTCCTGCCTGAAGACCAAGAACAACATTTATCGTCTGACTGTACTCCTGGTGGCAAATCTACCATTCACGTAAAAGTATCACAGGTAAGAGGTTAAGAAAATCAGAAGAATATGCTGAAAATACGAAGAAAATGTAATAACAGAGGATTATTTTCTTGATAAAATTACACATCAAACTAAAAGTTTGTTGATAGATGTGAATATCTAAAACGTACTTATCTTTTTAAGGGACAGCTATGAAACGTTTAAATATAATGGGCCTAACTAATGAACTATCATGTTTCACTGAGAAGAGCGCACACACATGTTTCTTTTTAGTCCAAGAGTTTTAAATGACAAGTAGTAATAGCATTACCACTAACAGTCCTCGGGACATGTGAAGACGAAACCCAGGATATGGTTAATCAAATCCCCCCTTCCCAAAATAAATAAACTTCTAGAGTTGCTCTAAGTCAAACTGATTTAAGTTTGACCAAATTTATAGAAAATAGCATAAATATTTATGCCGCCAAATTAACATCATTAGATACATCATGAAATATATTTTCATAATATACTTATTTGGTGCTATAGGCAATGTTACTCTTTCCTATGAAGTCGGTCAAACTTAAGATAGTTTAACTTAAAGTGATTCTAGGAATTGATTTATTTTGGGACAGTGTAGTACTTCTGTCTACTTGAAAATGCTTGCTTGGCAGTTGGCACACAGGTAAACCATGAAATCAGCATCCCAACTTACATATGAAACACATAATTTCTGTTTATTTCTTGTATTATAAGTTTTCTTTTTATTTCTTGTATTATCAGTTAGAACCAGTGACATCACTGCAGAGTTGTTATGACAAGAGTTCTACAAAATAGTAAAGCAAGAAACACTCACTATACCCGTACCTCTGTCAGATTCTTCCCAGTGACCATGCCAATACAAATTGATTGATACTGAAATAGGATGGCTGAGAAATTGAAAAGCAGCACCAGCAGCACTTGATCATACCCAAACCGAGATCCAGCATCCACAGTCGCCAACCAGTTTCCAAGGTCAATATACCCCATTGAAATCAGTAGTGTTGGCCCAAGGGTACGGAACAGATTAGGCCGACCATCCCCAGCGGCCAGAGATTCTATACTGCGCACACCGATCATGGTGCACAAACAATGTTGATCCTCAAGGGATCAGTATGGACTTGGAACAAGATACCAAACTGCTTACCAAACCCAGATCCTCTCTACTAGTCTGCTTTGATCCAAGCAATCTAATACAACTCTCTGAAGCTGATGACCATCCACATCAACATTTGCATCCCCTTATCTTCTCTCCAACTAACTTCACAGAAATGAATCGCAACTGTGTTTTCCTTGTACAGAAGTGGTGAGTGAGACCCACAGCAGAGTTAATCATGCGCGGCCAGGCCGAGTGTCTTCCTCCAAACCAGACATGCATTAGGCTTTTTCACCGTAATTAGGTGGTGTTTGGATCCGGTGACTAAAATTTAGGAGATGTGTCGGGAGGATGTTGTATGGGATGTTTGGATACTAATAAAAAAACAAATTACATAATCCATCAGTACTCCACGAGACGAATTTTTTAAGCCTAACTAATCCATCATTAGCATATATTTACTGTAGCATCACATTGTCAAATCATGAACTAATTAGGCTTAAAAGATTCGTCTCGTAAATTAGTCACAAACTATGCAATTAGTTTTGTAATTAGTCTATATTTAATACTCTATGCATATACCTAAATATTCGATGGGACAACGACTAAAATTTAGAAGAGGCAACCAAACACCACCTTGTTCCAGAACCTCGAGACCGTATTGAAGCCGTAACCCCTGACACGACCCACCTAAAACAAAATCGAGACACCATAAGCAAACCAAAATCAAGCGCTTCGCTCATAGGATCAAATGAAAAGACAAGTTGCGGCAGGAAAACATGGGGACCAAAGAAGCCGCTTTCTAGCTCAGTGCTTCCCCTATTGTTTTTCCCCTTTTTATTACAAAGAAGAAGGGACCTTGCGCCATGTTGGCTTTCTAAGCGGCAGATTACTAAAAAGTGAAACCCACCGGGCACCGGCTGGTGGCTAACTCGGTCCACATTGGCACTGAGACTCTCAGAGTGACATGCCGCATTGCCTGTTTTGAAGTAGTGATGGATTTTTTTTCCTGTTTTCAATATTGTCCCTGTTCGGCCTCTATTAAATCAGCTTCTGCTGATTTGTATGGTTAATTTGTTATGAGAGAAAAATAATGTTTCACGGTTAATTTGTACGAATTAAAGCTGGCTGAATAACACAAGCGAACAAAGCCCTGATTAATAAATAAAAGTCTTTAGTATAGTTTTATATGTTAGTCGTATCATTAAATAGTTACATAACGTTTGTGATCATGAGTGGTTATATTTTTCTAGATTTGTTCTAAAAATAAATGATGTTATTCTTTCGGTGATAAACAACGTATCGTCAGCACTAAGACGCTTACAGCGTGTAACAAACATGAAAGGCATGGTGCACAGCGAGGGTGCAAGCCACGCGTTATTGGTCAAAACTCAAAATACTGGAGATGAAACTACATTGTCGCTTACATGCATATAGCGCATGGTAAATATGTAAGCCACGACGCACAGCGAGGATGTAAATCGCACGAAGGCAGGGGCGGATCCACAACGGGGCTACGCCCCGGGCTAAGCTGCTGATTCACGTTTAAAACAGTCTAATCTTGCTTCCTAAGCCTCTTTTTGTCTAATTAAGATCATAGTTTTTTAAGCTAAACACCACATATGTTACAGGGGCTACATGAACTCGCCCCGGGCTGCAGCCCAGGCAACCCGGGCCTGGATCCGCCCCTGCACGAAGGCAATGGTGTACAGCGATGATACAATTCATCACTAGCAAATAATACCAACGGGCACGGCGATGAATCTCATCTCCTCTTTTTACTCAGTTTCTTTTTTTTTAAAAAAAAACTATACTACCTCATCACCATTGCTAATACTAATGTGACAGTATTATAAGCGAGCAGGAGGCATACCGAGATGGGCAGAGCGGTATTTGTTCGTCTTGTTGCTCCTGTCTGCCTTGTGCCTTCTGAATGTTTTCTCCTCAATTCTCTCTCCAGCGCTTCAGCCTAGAGGCTACTCCTACACCGTATGTATACACTGTTGCCGACTTCTTGTTTTGCTTGTCCGTTTGTTGGTACGGGCATCCAGCGAACCGACTTGTTTGGATTGTTTTTTCAGTCGGAATAGTATTTTTTTTTACAACAATTCAGCTAGAACAATATTTTTCAGCCAGTGTCATTCAAGTTTCAGCAAGCCGAATGGGGCCATACAAGGGCCTCTGCCTCTCACGGTTGCAGGTGGCACCGTGGCAGGCAGACCAGCCTGTTCCTTTCATCGTAAACGATCATGAATTATTTACTGCTGGCTGGTTTGATGTGAGAGAAAAATACTATTCCTACTTATAATCGACGAAATCGCTTAACTTTCAAACTGGAAGCTACGAGACGAATTGATCCATCCGTGTCCATGCTGCGCCTCAGATGGATCCAAAGATCATGCTGCCTCGCGAGTCGCGACTGATGCTGCCGCCTGCCGTGCGTGCACCGGCGGAGGGAGAGCGCTCTGTTCCTCTTCAGAGAAAGAGGAGTTCGCGCGGGCGCCGGGACCGGACGAGGCACGCCGATCCCGTGCCGTGGCGCCAACGGCAGCCAGCAAGTTAGAGGAATTGTTTCCGGCAGATTGTTGCACTCGTGAATTGCAGTGCCTTTTTTCTCCCTTCGCTCGTGTCAGCTTGCTTGGCAGAGCGGTAGTGTGCTGCTGCTGCTGCACTTTTGGTGCCTTGGTGCTCCTACTAATAATAGTCAAGCAATCAGCCAACCTCGTACGCACTATTGATGTTATTAGAACGAGGCTAATAATACAGTCGGTTTGCTGGCTGTAAGATTTTTTATAGCCTTTTCTCAGCCCACTCATACAGTAGTTAGCTCTTTATAGTTAATACATGGCCCACTTATCTCTCTCATAGACTTTTTTTTTTCTTGTGGCCAAGTCGACTGTAAGCTTACATTCCGCTTCTCCTCTCTCTCCTCCTATGTCTCCTCCACCTTAGTATTTAATTGGTTTACAGCCTGCTATTGTACTTGCTCTTAGTAGATAATAGGAGTGTAGGACCACTGTTGGGATAGCTTCCTCCGTTTCTTTTTTTCCAATGGGAAGGCACGTGGGATGACTAGGACTTGCAGTGCCATTCCTTCGAGTGTAATGCTGCGAACGAGGGCGTGGCCCAATATTGCGTTCGGTTATTTTTATACGAAAGAAAAAGTCGGATGTTACATCCTCAATTTTTATCAAAGTCCGCTTTTTATTTCTGAATTTCAAAATCGGGTAAAACACCTACTTCAATTTTTAAAACCATTTATCTTACCTCCATGCCCTGTTATAAGCAGTTTTAAAAACGGTTTTATCTTTTCTTTTTTTATTTACTTTGGCTGAATCTTTGAAAAATCATAGTAAATTACAGAAAAATCATTAAATGAAAAATTCAATTTGGTTGGACTCCGCATGAGTAGATCTACACAGTGAACATATAATATGATATACTTTAGTACCAAGTTTTTGTTGTGGCTTTAGATCTGTGATTTTCTGTAATTAATTGAAATAATTCATAGCTGCGGTTTCTATGGTCCAATTGTGATGAAAATTTTATGGTGGGCTAATTATTATATGATTGAACTATAGTAAAAATTTCATACTCATTGAATCATGTATAGCTTAGTTATAGATTTTATTTATTTTTACTACAGTTTAAGAATATAAGAATTAGCCCACTATAAAAATTTTACCATAATTGGACCATAGAAACTACAATTATGAATTATTCTATTTAATTACAAAAAAGCATAGATCTAAAGCTACAATAAAAACTTTGTACTAAAGCATACCCTATTATATGTTCACTATATAAATCTACTCATGTGGAGTCCAATAAAATTGGATTTTATATTTTATGATTTTTTTATGATTTACTATGATTTTTCAAAAATTTAGCCAAAATAAATAAAAAAAGACAAAACTACCTTAAAAATTGCTTATAACAGGTCCAGAAAGGTAAGATGAACGATTTTAAAAGTTGAGGAAGGTGTTTTACTCGGTTTTGAAGTTCAAGGAGCAAAAGCGAACTTTCGAGAAAGTTGAGAAGGTAATGTGGACTTTTTTCTTATAAGAAATATTATGTTTGGTTATTAAGGTCCCGTTTGGTATATCACCATCACCTGCTCGTGTAGCCATTTAAAACTGTTTTGCGTCAAACGAGATAAAATCAAACAACTTCACTAAAACTACTTCCAAAACCCGCTGAGACAAAGGATAACTGAGGGTAAAATTGGAGATAGCAGCTTCACCCAGCTCTACCTTGCCCTAGTGGGCTTAAGAAGGACAGAGGGCCATTTTGCCCCGCACTGAGAAGAAGATGCACACACGACATGACCAACCGGGGTACATGGCTGTTGGGGCACTGTCGCAGAATCGACTAATTTATAAGAGCACAAGTATAATGTCAACCACCGGAGTGGTCGCGCTGTCATACTTGAGCTTATGTAAACCCGGTAGTCCGTCGAGTATCACAAAGGACCTCAAAACATCCAACATACAAAACAAGATCGTACATGATTCAACATCCATGTCATATGTTACATAAAGTTCACAAATAATTCGTCGTACATCGGAGTTCAAATATTAATATTACAACACCAAGTTCAACTGCAATAGCGGAAGCAATATAATTTTGAAAACATCGTCACGCACATGTTTCAAATACATGCTAGTTCATGATCAAGTCCGACAAAAGCATCATAGGTAAGACAACACAGAAGGGCCGTGCCTGCGGCCTCACTCCTCGTCTATGGCTAGAGAGAAGCAGTTCTTACAGTACCCATGATACACTGTACCATCTGCAACAAGTGAGAAATAAACCCTGAGTACGAGAAGGTACTCAACTAGACTTACCCGTCATAAACCAAAAATAAAAAGACACCAAGGATTATGCAAGGATGTAGAAGGTAGAGCTGGCTTGACAACATTTTACATAAAAGCCGAAGTAATACATGTCTTGATCTGTTAAGTTATTCGAACAAGTTATACTTATTAAACTTAAGCACGTCTAGGTTGACACTTATACTAGAGCAATCACTTGATTTAAGCTAAAGCAAACAGTAGTAACCATATCTGGTGCAATATTTTCCTATTTATCATAACCATCACAATCCATCAAGTTACTACGATGAAGGGGCTTAGTCAAGTTTCTCACTATCTGGGAGAGACGGCGATTCGAATTGATTGCAACCAGCTGGGCAGAAATCCTAACACAAAACCAGACATACCTACACCAAGGTATTCTTAGGTCACCTTTGGTACAACTCAGGTCATATGTCGCGGGTTTGATCAGCGCCGCACACTCAGGGAATGATCGGCTGCCAGGACGATCAGGCCCGGCCTGCCCTTGGGCTCATATCCGTCTCCCCACACATCCTTATTACCTCCAGTGTATGCACTCGTACAGAATGAGATCCGACCGGAGTTGAGCTACTCCGCTTCGTGGTCGGAACGAGTTATCCGGCCAGCTAAGTGAGAGGCTACGTTCAAAATGATAAGAGGGCCTCCAATAATGCGGTCCTTAATCAGCACAGAAAGAATCACATGAATCAACCTACCACATAGATTCCGTCCGACCTCCATTTGCATCCTCATATGGTTCTTTTTCACGATAGCAAATATAGCCAACCGTGATCCGGTATCCACCTATATCTTGCAGGTAATAAAAAATCACCCGACTTCTACCGAGCTAAGCATATATTCGATCCTAGACCTACACAGGGTTCAAGGTATATATCTCTGGACAAGAAGATTATATGCATCAAGTGTTTTCAAACAAATTCTATAACTTAATGCATCAAACATAAAGAACTCAAGTGGTTTTTTATAAAACATAGGAGACTTAGAATGCTCTGGGGCTTGCCTTTCAAGTAGGCTGAGGCTTATGGTCCAGGCACTTAGGCAGTTCTTCCTGGACCTATTCTTTGCCTTCTAGAACTTCCTACTGTTGTGTCTCCTGCTGGTCCTCTTCTCCCATGGCCTCGAACTCTAAAAGTGTTATCTCCTCCGGTGATCCTATATGCATGAAGATGTAGATAAATACAGAGAATGCACAAGGGATGATATTAATGATATGGTGCAATGCTATATATATATATATATATATATATATATATATATATATATATATATATTCTTAACCAACATGATAACGAAGTAATACTATGATTAACTTAATTTTACTGAGTAGGCGCATATCTCTTCTCTAGTACAAGAAACATACACTCATCACTTTCTAGCAACCTAAGGTAAAGTTGTTCATCGTCAGTAAGAGACCTAAAACCTGCAGCTAACAACTTATTTTAGTTAGCCTAGGCATCTAAACAACAAGCATCAAGTCTATACAAAGCAACCAAGCCAAGAAAACTAGATGCAAGCGAATTATAGAGTAAGAAATAACTAAGTGCATACCACAAATTGAAACTGAGGCACTCGGCACAGCCAATTGCACCATCAGGTTATATATATTCCCAACATGTTAAAGAGTATAATGGTTGGACCCAAACTAATTTTATATAAGCCTTTATTAATTTATTTAATTTAGATGAAAATTAGAACGGCTACTTTCAATGCTCAATAAATTCTAAAAAAATTATAGCAGCCTACACATACTCTCAAAAGTCTACTGTTAAAATTTCATGCCATTTGGACAAGTACAACAACCTCTACAAATATGACAAGTTACATGGTGTATTACCACTTAAATATTATTAGCATAGTTAAAAGTGCCAAGCAACATATTTACTATTTTTCTTACATTCCTCATAATACTAGAACACTGTAGAAATTGTTTCATGCTCATAAGTTACATAAATCTATGACAAATAATTTCACGAGAATTAGCATTTAATTAAGCCAAAATAAGAAATCATATTCCAAGCATGCCAACTGTAGGTTTAACATTTTTCCTAGCTCCAGCATGTCAAAACAAGACCAGCAAAATTTGAATCATATTTTTAGCATCTTCCAATTATGCATTTTACATGATTAAATAGGTAATAAATAAGATAATTTAAACAAGGTATAAAACTATAGCACATACCAAGTTTCATATTTTTAACAGATAGTACTCATCAAGACAAAGCTAACAAAATTTGGTTCACTCAAATTGGACACTCCTGGAACTAGTTATGAATTTTACAAGTTAGCATCAAAATCTGGAAAAACAATTAAAGGAAAAGCATGAAAACTTTGTTAAACTGCTAAGCACACCTGACGTTGTACACCCCACTGTGACTGGCACCCGGGTCCCACGGTCAACCCGTCCCCACCTGTCAGAAGCACAGCGCAGGTCTTCACCACTAGCTTCCCCTCTTCATTCCGCACCCAATGAGATAGATGGTTGAAGCTCTACCAGTGGCTAGGCATGGCGGCGGCGCTAATGGTTGCTCGGCGGCGGTGCGCGGTGGTGCTCCGGCCATCTCCGACCACGATGAGCTCGGACGAGCGTGGCTATAGCTTCAGGGTGACCTAGTGGAGATCTAGGGTTAGGATTTGGGCTCTAGGAGGCACCGGTGAAGCACGACCGCGTGCATGGCGACACAGCGGCGCGAGCGCGACGGGGGCTCTGCGGCGTTCCGATGAGTAAAAGCTCTAGTTTGGTTTTGGTTAATTGATGAAACCCTAAGTGCTAACCTAGTTTATTAAGATAATTATGAGATAGGTAGCACTACTCCAAGTGATGAAGCAATGGCGAAGATCATGACAATGGTGATGGCATGGTGATGGTCAAATGCTTAAACTTGGAAAAGAAGAAAGAGAAAAACAAAAGGCTCAAGGCAAAGGTATAAAATATAGGAGCCATTTTGTTTTGGTGATCAAGACACTTAGCAAGTGTGATCACATTTAGGATTGATAGCCGTATTATTAAGAGGGGTGAAACTCATATCAGAATGAGGTTATCAAAGTGCCACTAGATATTCTAACTCATTGTATATGCATTTAGGATCTAGTGGAGTGCTAACACCCTTGAAAATATTTGTGAAAATACGCTAACACATGTGCACAAGATGATACACTTGGTGGTTGGCACATTTGATCAAGGGTGGTGAAGTTTAGGTGCAAGGGTAAGAAACTCCACCGGTGGAGTGTCCGCCCGTAGAGTGCGGACAGTCCGACGGTGCCACCGGTGTCCTAGACAGAAAAGTTGGAGGTCACTGCAAGTGATCGAACGCTGGCCTCGGCTGGACCGGTGCGTCCGGTCAGTGGCAGCAGAGGGTGCTCGCGCTGATATGCTGCGTCCGGTCAAACTGATGGGTCTGCACAATACCTAGGGTATTACACCAGACGCTGGTCTGTGTCCGGTCAAGGTGGACCGGATGCGTCCGGTCGAAAAAATACGCCTCGGGGAGCTTACTAGAAACGACCGGACGCTGGGGCTTCAGCGTCCGGTCAGTTTTGCCGAAGCGTCCGGTCAGCTTCGTAGCTGTTGAAATCTGACGAACAGCGTTTGAAGCTAGTGACGCGTGGCATCCATCGGGCTACCAGACGCTAAGGGCCAGCGTCTAGTCAAGTCTGACCGGAGCGTCCGGTCAGCCCGCAGTGTGCCCAGTGAAGGGGTACAACGGCTCTATTTCATGGGGGCTTCTATTTAAGCCCCATGGCCGGCTCAAGCTCATGCTCTTGCACATTTTCATTGACATAGCAACCTTGTGAGCTTAGCCAAAGTCCTCCCACTCATCTCCATCATTGATTCATCATCTTTGTGAGATTGGGAGAGAATCCAAGTGCATTGATTGAGTGATTGCATCTAGAGGCACTTGGTATTCGTGTTGCGCTGCGGATTTCGCTTGTTACTCTTGGTGGTTGCCACCACCTGAAGGCTCGGTGCAGCAGTGGAGGATCGGCACGAGTTGGTGATTGTTCGTGGCCATCTCTGGTGATTGTGAGGGGAGTTGTACTTTCCCCAGCAGAGCATCGAAAGGTAACTCTAGTAAATTACTCGTGTCATTGAGTTACCTCACTTGTGGGTCGGTTCTTGCGGTGTCCAATCGTGTGGACGAGGTTTGTGAAACACCTCTTAGCCGCTGAACCACCAAGTGTTGGTCGACACAACGAGGACGTAGCGTGTTGGCAAGCACGTGAACCTTGGAAGAAAATCGATTGTCTCTTGTCTTTGGCATTCTCCTGGTGATTGGCTATATATTCTTCTTGTGATTGGTTCATCCCCTACACGTCGGTATAATCACCCTACTCACTTATTTACATTCTTGCAAACTAGTTGATACAAGCTTTTTAGTGTAATTAGAATTAAGAGCTTGCTTTATTATTTACATTCATCTAGTTGAGGTCTTTAGAGTAGCAAGATTGAGAGCTCTTAGTGAGTAATTACATTGGAAGTTGTGTGCCTAAGTAATCATTGCAACTAGAATTGTTGGATAGGTGGCTTGCAACCCTTGTAGAGCTAGAGCAAGTTTGTATTACACTATTTGTCATACTAATCAAATTGCTCTAGTTGATTTGTAGATTTTTAAATAGGCTATTCACCCCCCCTCTAGCCATATTAGGACCTTTCAGTGAGCCGGGTGACGACATTGTGCATCCGTCTTCCCTATGAGCCTCATCGTCCTAAGGCTATGCCCTAACACCTAAAAGTGAGAGAGGAAGAAGACGAAGCGAGCACGGCCACGGTGGCGCGCATGGCGGCGGTGCGACCGGTTCACGGTGGTGCGGTGCATGTCCCCCCTCTGGCGAGGCTGGCATTGGCCAACGACCAGCGGCTACATCATCTACTATATCTAGTGACTACGGAACGGTAGAGAGGGAGAGCGGTGCATGCGCGGGGTGGTCTGGCCACAACGAGCTCAAGCTCGACAGCGCACTATGGCCATGGCGACCGCGGCGATGGTCCTAAGGGGTTTTACCTGTGCTCGGGGAGCGTTCCTAGCGGGTTGACGGTGTAGCGCGCGAAGCGGCGGAGCTATGGGCGAGACGAATCGAGCGGCGGTGCGATGTGTGCTACGGGCTCTACCGGCGAAGGCACGACGACAGCGTGGCTGCTGCTTGGGCTCCGTTCTGGAGCTGCGCGCGAGCGAGGGAGAGAGGGCGAGAGCGAGAGTGAGCACGTGGGCGAGTGGATGGCCGTGTCTCCACCCTTTCGGCTTGGTAGCACAGGCCGGCGCCGACGTACGGCCGCCACGCGGCGCGCGCAGCCTGCGCCCGGTCGGCCACCACAGCGAGCGGCGAGGCCGATTTCAGGCCTGAAAACAGCGTCTAAAACTTGATTTTTGAACCACTAGAAATCCTAAACTGTGATGAATTTTGGCAAACCAACTTCACCACTTGGTAGAGCTACAGGAGTACTCCAAGTTTGTTTAAAGGAGTTTGGCCAAATTCCAAATGGTTTTCAAACTAAAAATCCCCAAAGTGGGCTACATTGAAACTGTAAAGCAGTTTAGGACTTGAAAATTTTTGGAGTTCTAAAACAACATTAAGTTGATTTTTGTGAACCTTGTTTGACTAAGCTAGGCACTGATTCAGCTCTTGACCCTTAAACAAAGTTTGTTCTACATGATCTAAGTTACAACTTTTATTTAAGTCCTATTGCCATGCAAGCCCTCTAATAATTAGTCAAGATAGGTTAAACAATCAACCTAATAAAGGGCATTTCTAGTAATACCATCCCTTAGAAGCATTTTTGGACCAACTCGTGAATATAAACTTGGTTCCATTTTTCATTCTAAGTGTATCTAAGTTGTTTTGGTGACTAAACAACACCCACTTGCATTACCAAGCATGATCACTAAGCATTCCCATGGCAAATTAAGCATTTTATCAAAATAATCACAACTAGACAATGTATCATTTCATGCTCATGAATGCAAATGCACGAAGGATGCTTATGCTCATGAAATACAAGTGCAAGAATGCAAGCTTAACACTAGTGTGTTATAGGCACGCCGCTGTTAGAGAAAAAGTAGATGAGAGAAAAGGCCGCGCAGATAAGAAGAAGAAACAGGAGAATATGGAGGAAAAAACGAGAAGAATATTTTGTTTTTTTTCCATCCACTATGAGTAGTTGTTTTGCCAAACGCTTTATTAAAATAGTTTTAGCTCCACCGATGGAGGCATTTTGTAAAACTGAAAAAAAATATGCTTCATTTGTAAAGTGGAGCTATGCCGAACGGAGACTGAGTACGTGCTGTTTTAATGTTATACAGGTCACTTAACCGTCGATAGCGAGATGATGATCTATTAGCTCGGTCCATCAGACACGTTTATATATGAATAATAAAACATGCCTGCGTGCATCAGTGAGCACATATGTACAGGGGCGGATCTAGAACGGGGCTGCGTCCCGGGCTGAGCCGCTGATTCACATTCAAAATAGTCTGATCTTGCTTCCTAGGCCTCCTTTTGTCTAACTAAGATCATAGTTTTTTAGGCTAAACACCACATATGTTACAGGGGCTATATGGACTCGCCCCGGGCTGCAGCCCGGGCAGCCCGGGCCCTGGATCCGCCCCTGCATGTGTATCTAAAAGCAGTTCTAACATTAAAACCATCGGACTTGCTGGCGCCTAGACATCTGTCTGGGGCGCAAGCGTCGAGACACTAACGTGCGGAGGGAGCAAACAAGCGCATAGCGCGTCGGGTTCGCGAGGGAGCGCACCAGCGGTGGGCCCACCCCACCCCGAACATCGCCCATGCCGCCGGCCGCTTCTCACGCTGATCCCATATGCAACATCCGATGTACTTTTGAAACATCCTGATCTAACAGTTGCAACATATAAAAGAAGACAAATGAAACACTTAAAACAAGCGTCGAAACATCTAGATGTAGCAGTTTCAACATATAAAAGATGACAAATGAAACACTTAAAACAAGCGTCTAAAATATTTGTGAAAACATCTGGAAAACCATTGCAAACATATATATGCAACATCCAGATGAAACACTCCTAAACATACATATGAAACACCTGAAAACACTTGAAACACATGCTTGCAATATGCATGTATATGCAACATCCAGATCTACTTTTGCAACATCCGAATAAAACAAGTGCAACTTTCGTCTGGAACATATGAAATATTTGGAACATGCACTTGAAACATACGCATATATCCATTACAACATGTGCAACATCCCGACCTACTTTTACAGCATAGGTATACAACACCTGCAACATACCTCTGAAACACTTGAAACACACTATTGTAACACGCGCTTTCAGCGTAGCATCTGCTTGCTGCTTGGACGAATGGAGGCTCGTTGATGTGGAGCTCGATGTCGCGGAGTGGCACGGAGGTCGCTGGTGTGGAGCTCATCGGCGGCACGGACCTCAGTAGGGGCAGGGGCAGACGGATGGAGCGCGACCGCGACGGGAGGCGCGAGTCTGGGCGTGGGCACGCGGCGCGGGCGGGTGGCGCAGCGCAAGCGGGTGCGGTGCGGCGGAGGGCAGGGTCCGTCCCGGAGCAGAGGCACGCAGCGCGCTCAGCGAGGAGGCGACGTGGGTGGGGACAGCGCGGGCGAGGCGTAAGCGAGCGGGTGACTTATACGGGGTTCGTCCGGACGGACGGACCACCTATAAGCAGTGTTACCGTAAAAACCATCTTAGTAGATGTTTGGCTAACCGTTGCAAACGCAAATGCAAAGGGACATGAAAAATAGTCTTTGGTAATGGATTACAGTGAAAGGATAGTGTAATTTCTGAAAAGATGTATCCGATTACATGGTAATGAATTACGGACCAAGCTAAAGCAAACAAATGTAATGCAATCGCTTTCCCTCTGTAATCTGTTTGTGTTACAAAACTACAAATCAAACACTATGATTTTTGACGTAAATCATAGGATAACAGATACATCATTCATTATTGTTGCCCTCACAAACACTTGAAATGTGGTCCAGATCTCCACCAAAGACTCCCTGTCAACTGCAACCACATCGAACAGGCCAAAACACAAACACATTTCTTTTTTACGAATTAAAAGTTGAAACACATTGACGCATCACACGCTGACAATAGCGAACGCATAGCTACCAAGCAGCAGAACGTAGTATCATCTACGGCGGGACAAAACAAATCTCTGCTCAGATGGAGATGCTGTTGGGGATGCCCATGGCAGTAAGCCCCTCGCCCTTCTCGCCGGTGACGTCCGAGGTGTTGGGGTACAGCAGCATGTAGGGAACCTTCACCAGCCCGGCCCGGTTCTTGAGCGCCGGGTCACCGTTCATCTTCTCGATCCGCTTCTCGATCTCCACCAGCCGGCTGCCGAACCTCTTGAACGCGTCCAGCGCCCTGGCGTCCGACGTCCAGCGCTCCGGCTCGTCGCGCTGGCCGAGGTACACCTCGTCGGAGGCGTGCTTGGACAGGATCTCGATGAGCGAGACGCCCACGATGGTCTGGAGCTGGCTGGTGATGGTGCGGATGAACACGGTGTCCGCCTCCTTCTGCCCCGCCTCCAGCTTCCTGTAGTCGTCGCTGAAAGGCTCCGGCATCGGCCGCCGGCTCACGGTGGGCCGGTTCGGCAGGTAGCCGGCGTACGGGTACTGCCCGAAGTTGACGGCCGCGTGCAGCGCCGACGCCACCCAGATGATGGTGGTGCACGTCCTGGCCAGCTCCCTGACGGTGTTCATCTTGGGCCACCAGTCCCGGTCCATGAGGTCGCCGTGCCCGACCTCGCGGACCTCCTTCCACCACTCCTGTAGCTCTGCGTCGCGCCGGACGTCGATGTCGTAGGGGTAGTAGATGCCCAGGTACTCCTTCACCCACTTCTCGATCGTCCACCATACCATCAGCCCGTCCTTGGCGTACGGGTAGTCCTTGATCAGCAGGCGGACCCCGTACGGGTTCCTCGCGTCCGCGACGGCGACGCCTCTCTTGATGAGATCGTTGGGGAGGGCCTGCTCGGTGAGGTTCCAGTTGTTGTAGACGGCGGAGGACATCTCGAGCGCGTACTTGCCCGGGAACACGGTGAACTCGAAGATGCCGCCGCCGTTGATGAGCGTCTGCCGCGCCAGGCCGTTGATGGTCATGGTGTCGCGGAAGTGTGGGCTCAGCAGCTTGTGCACGGGGTGCACCACGCTGAGCTGCCGGTTCGTGGCGATCACGAACGGCTCCATGACCGCGTGCGTGTTCAGCCTACGAACGGAACGAAGGCACACACACATACAGAACATCAGTGTTAATTTCCCTAGCACTAGCAGTAGCAGGGCATCAGCCAGAAGATGGTCTCTGTACTGTGCGTACCAGTGGCTGATGAGCTGGTGCCAGCCCGAGTCATTGACGCAGACGTAGGCTTTGGCGAGCTGCCATATGTGGCGCTCCACGCCTGTGTGGGCAGGGGTATACACCTTGCTCACCGCGCCATGCCGCTGGCCTTTTGGGTTGGGCAGGCTAAGCTCGATGGCGAGGGGCTTCAGCGTGCCATCGTCTTTCAGGAACAGCAGCGTCCTGGTGGCGTAGATGAAGTTGCCCTCCAGCTTGTTGATCCGATCCAGGTACGGCATGAAGTGGTCGTGGTGGTCTAGGATGAAGAGCCTGTTCTTGCTCAGTGCCTGCACATAATGGGGTTTGTGATCACATCAGAGTTAATAAATCCACGGTTCCTGCCACAGAATGAATGTTTCAGTTATATATATATATATGCATGCAAATGGTGTTCAGTTGTTCAGTAGCATACATTGTGCACTGTCAGGCCTTCCAGGTTGTGCTGGATGTGAGCCTCAGTTATCTTGCTAGTATGGTCACCATACACTCTTGGATCCAGGGTACTTGTAGCAGGGAACGTCTGCCATCATGAAAGACAACTCTTAATGTTAAAAAAAATTAATTACTATTTACTATAGGAGAAGAAGAGGCGTCTGAATCTGATACAAGGGTCGAACCTCCAGGCGTCTGATAACCACTGGGTTCACGCCTGCAAGCATTTCCCGCGCAAACTCCTCATCAGTCCTCCAGCCAAACTTATCTTGTGGAGCCTTGTTTCGCGCGTCTAGTAGTACCAAGAAACCATGCAAGATTTAGTCACAATCATGGAAATACTAGCTACCAGATCGACACAAAATTGACCAAAAAAATTCAAATAACCTGATTCGATGACATGTGGAAGGGGCATCTTCAGGGGGTCGTCGTGGCCACCAACCGGCAGAAGGCTTCTAAGGAACTCACTGGGGATCTTCTTCCTGATCTCGGCCAGTATCGGGTGATTCGGCGCTTCCGGGCCAAGTTCATAGAGCCTCAGGATGTCTTCAAACGAATCGAACTCCTCCGGTACGCCGCCGATGTCGACTTTTGTATTTATCAGCGGAAGAACAGCCTCGACTATCGCCTTCAGAGCGTACCCACGGAAGTCGTCCATCTTGAGATGCCCAAAGCGTTCGTCACGAGGGACGTAGATGTCCAGGGCTAGGATCTGCAGGAGATTAAGCCTGCTCTCTGACTTGGGGTCTGAATTGACAGAGGATCTTAATTAGCCAAGTGCTGGATTGGATGCATGGTTGTCAATAGTTTTAGATTAGATGGGTGAAGAACACAATGCGGTGACCGGCTTGAACTCACCGGTTTTGGTTGGGGCCCGGCCGGTTCTGCCACGCCGGGGATATGGGTGGTCTGCGGTGCCACCAAGGACTGGACGTGCGTGGTCTTTGCCCTTGTCTGGGTCACCAAGGTCGTTGTAGTAGTCGTAGCGGTAGACACGGTCGTGCTCCTTGTATGGCCCAGGGTTATCGTCGCCTCGGAGTACTTTGAGTTCATCTTGCCGGTAAGGCACCAACGGGGCAGGCATTTTGCTGGGCACATATGTCTGCAATATATATAATCAGATATGTTAAGCAGCAGGATGATGCTACAGCAGCACGCAGAAATGGGAATGAGAAAAGATGGGACAAGGGAATAGGGACCCGCTAGCTACTGACGTCGTTGGCAAAGAAGATGCGGTCTTGGGTGTAGCGCTGGTGGTTGTAGACCCAGGAGTTGGCGACGAAGACGACGGTGCCCTTGCCGGGGACGCCCTCGAGGGTGAGCGTCTTGAGGAACACCTCCTCGGTCTGGTGGTTCCTGACGAGCACGGCGCCGGGGATGCCCTGCGACTCGTCCCACTCGAAGTTCACCCGGAACACCGTCTCCCCGTCCGTCTTGGACTTGAGCGACACCACCGCCTCCTCCAGGTGCGCCGGCTTCCCGACTCTCCCCTTGCCCCCATTGCCTGCGTGCGTTTCGAAACGAAAACTGCTTGTTAAATAACAGATAGGCCGGCGTGGGACAAGGAGGAGGAGGAGCTTGTATTACGGCGGTCGGCCTTGGTGGCGCTGACGAGCTGGAACGCGAGCCCGGTGTCCTGGCCGAGGATCTGGTGGATGCCGTCGAGGAGCGACGCCTGGAAGTGGTCCAAGATGAGCGCGGCCTTCTTCACCAGCACCACGGTGCCGCGGATCCGGCCCTCCTTCCACGCCGCCTTGTTCTTCCCCGTCAGCCGGTCCGCGAACGCGTGAAGCAGCATCCTCGCGTCACTCGGTCAGGGCAGCAAGGACACCGTGCGTAGGACTAGGAGTGGCCTCGCCTCGCCTGCTTGTGCTGTGTGTCTACTGCACGAGGACTGCTGCTACTGCTGTCTGCTGACACGAGCTGGGAGCCTGGGACTGTGGGTCCTAATTATAGGCCGTCGCGGACTAGCAGCCACGCTCGCGTGCGGCACGTGGTGGTACCGGCCTCCACTGTTCACACCCGGCACCGCGGCAGGGACCAGGGTCCAGGCTCCAGGGCCAAGCTCTGGCTGTCCGTATGTGCATTTTCGCCCACCGAGGCGAACGTGGAACACGGAGGCGCTCAGTTGGGTCGCGCTTCGGCCCGTACGCATTTGAGTTCTGGGTTCTCTGGATTTCGAGCGGTCCTGGCAGAGCCTAGCCTAGCTTTGAAGACGTGCAAAGAACGGATGACGCATCCATAGGATCCCCATGCACCATGCTGATCACATTTTTTTTTCGCGAACATACAATATACTTAATTATACTTTATTTCATTAAGAGGTTAGAAGTGTTGAGAACAGACATGGGCGCCGGAGGGATGCGAGAAGCAAGGCACAGACGGCTGCCATCTAAACAGTCTCCAGAGCTTAGCAGACATGTTTCCGGAAGAGAAGAATAAAATGAAAACAAAAAGTTAGAACCATATTTTATAACGTGGGAACGTTAAATATATATTTTCGAATCGAGAACGTGAATGTTCCTCAAACAATATCCCAGAACGAGAAACATGATCATGCACATTTTACGTTTTCGGCTGATAATTAGCTTAAGAGCGGCTACCAAGATTACATTGTACACTATTACACGGTTCAGTTTATAGAACGACGCCAGCCTACCATGCCGATCACGTTTCAGTGCCCCTGATGACGCATTCAATTAGAAGGTAGATGCATGGCAAGTAAAAACAAGAGATTTGCTAATCTACTCTACGCAGACCGACAACTTTTATAGTTGATAACATTTTCATTCAAGAACATCTAGGACACAAATATTTTTTTTAAAAAAAAAGTTAATACAAACGATGACATATCTGATATCTAGCCATAACTCATAAGTGATGATGTGGTGTGGTGGTAAATAAATAGTGCACGAGCCTTAAAGTCGTGGGGCTTGAATCCTTGACAATGCATGCACCTAGAAAACCAGGTGACTTGTAACATTTTATTTTATATAGTCACTTGGGTGATAAATTTTTACGTTGTTTTTCTTTTTTGTAAATTTTTGTAACATTTCTTAAGTTCTATTTGGCACAACTTCTCCACTAGCTTCACAAGCGGTTCAAATTTGTTTTGCGCTAAATGAGTCTTTTGCAAATACCTTCGAAGATAAAGCTCTTTGAAATCTGTTCTCACATTTCTTGAAGCTAAAAATAGTAGTTTTTCCTAGCTTTATCTCACACCTATGGCCCCAGCATGTGTGGAGGACGGATTTGCCCCACGCCTAAAGGGACGACGATACACGGGCGTTGCGGGCTCGGGCGTCGGGGCACATGGTTGTTGGGAGCGTGGGCGCATGGTCGAGACTCGAGAGGCATGGACGCTACCGTGGCCTGGAGCACGTGGGCGTGGCCAAGAATTATGTGGCCATGATCATATCTTTTTAGTTTTGATGGTTGAGATGATAACACAAATGTAGAACTAACACTACGGATGAAAACGGATCGGATACGGACGGATATCATCGATATTACATTTGTTTTCGTATTTCTGTCCGGATTCGGATTCGAATATGGATAGTGTCAACTATGTCGGATAGGATACGATTGGATATCGACATCATAAATATGCGATTTGAGTATTCGGATACGGATATGATATCGGATGTCGGATATCCGAACTCGGATACAGACAGATCTCAACCCCTCTAAACGGATTCGGTTTCGAATACGGTCGGAAAATATCCATACCGTTTTCATCCCTAACTAACACTTTTGTAGAGTGGTAAATCAAAATCTCTCAATTCATAACATTTGGAGATAAAATAACTTAGCTTAACTAGTTTTGGGAGTAAAATCAATCAACAAGTTTTATAGGTGCCAAGCAGAGAATACATTGTTTGATACTAAAATAGTCTTTTTATTTGAATGTTAAGTGAGGCCACTCTCAATGCAAGGTTTTACGGCTCGGTTTTCAAACTGCCACGTCAATTTTATAGCTTTAAAATGAAGAATGAAACTAGCATAGTTTTATTTCACTATTCCATATGCTACCAGTAGCATTTAATTCCTGTATGTTGTTGTGATCAAATGTGGCATATGATCTGTGTAGCCATTTGTTGATGGAAGTGCTGCATGCTTAAAGATTATCAAATGGATCCAGACATCCAGTAGACCCGTAGAGGTCAACATGAGATAATCGGCAACCGCCGCTTGAGTGCCTTCCCCAAACGCTCCGCACCGCCGGTGGCGGCCCACCCGGAGGTGAGCGGATCGCAGGGGCTGCCAAGAAGAACGACTCCCCTCTCGACGACGCCGTCCGCGTTGCCGGCGATGAGCACAGCGACGGCTCCCGCGGCGCGCCACCGTGACGTGGCCGCGCACGCCACTCCATGCCTCTCGAGCTCGATGTAGTCCTCCACCCGGCCGAGGTTGACGAACACCGCCTCCGCGACGGCCCCGTCCGGCGCGTACGCGTGATACGGCGGTAGACGCGGCGCCCCTCGTCCGCGGGCTCCTCAAGGGACAGGCGCGCGAGCAGGAGCCATCGGGCCGGAGCAGCACGGCACTGGCGAGAAAGCTGATGGCGCACGGGATCGACGGAGATGAAATTTTTTTCCCTCAACGCAGATGGTCTGCTGTTTCCAAAAACTTGGAAACTGCGCTTAATCGTTTCACCCCCACAAAACGTTTCCGTCTCTCTCCTCCTGGGTACATGCAAAAATTCTGTTTTTTTCCTGATGTGTCACTCTATTTAATACCCATAAAACTCCTGTCCAAACTAAGACAGGCCTGATCAGCCGTTTTCGTTTAATCAACTATTTATCTCATTTAATTAAGTTAATTAATTGTGTAGTCCCTTTAAGTGGCCATATAGACCAAATAAACGCTATACGATATGAGTCCAATTGTTTACTGTTTAGCGTGCGTTTTGGTGAACATTGGTGTGTCTTACTGTCTCTATATTGGAATCAAATCCCTATCTGAAGAGTTACAGTAGTCTGATAGGCTAAGAAATGAGCTGACAAACTTTTATTCTTAACCAAGAAAAAACATACATGAGAACATTATTTAGGCGTGGCTCCTCTCTCAACCCTACAGATCATGGTAACAGATAACAATCTTCATCTCCACCCCCTACCCTGAAACTGACAAAACCAACGAAGAAACACATTGTACGGCGCAGCACAACATTTACATACCAATATACCATCCTACTAAAGATACAATCTGACCAGGCTCATATGGAGATGCTGTTGGGAATGCCCATGGCAGTAAGCCCCTCGCCCTTCTCGCCGGTAACGTCCGACGTGTTGGGGTACAGCAGCATGTATGGCATTTCCACTGGCCCCTTTCGGTTCTTCAAGGTCGGGTTGTCGTTCATCGTCTTGATCCGTTTCTCAATCTCCACCAGCCGGCTTCCGAATCTTTTGAACGCATCCAACGCCTTGGCGTCTGACGTCCAGCGCTCAGGCTCATCACGCTGGCCGAGGTACACCTCGTCGGAGGAGTGCTTGGAGAGGATCTCAATGAGCGAGATGCCCAGGATGGTCTGGAACTGGCTGGTAATGGTGCGGATGAACACCATGTCCGCTTCCTTCTGCCCCGCTTCCAACTTCTTGTAGTCATCGCTGCCCGGCTCCGGCATCGGCCGCCGGCTCACCGTCGGCCGGTTCGGGAGGTACCCGGCGTATGGATACTGCCCAAAGTTGACAGCTGCGTGCAGCGCAGATGCCACCCAGATGATGGTCGTGCACGTCCTAGCCAGCTGCTGGACGGTGTTCATCCTGGGCCACCAGTCTCGATCCTTAAGGTCGCCGTGCGCCTCCTCACGCACCTCCTTCCACCATGCCTGCAGCTCCACATCACGCTGGAGCTCACCGTCGTTAGAGTAGTAGACGTCCAAGTACTCTTTGACCCACTGCTCAATCGCCCACCAGATCACGAGCCCATCAACGGCATATGGGTAGTCCTTGATCAGCAGTCGGACACCATATGGGCTTGACTGGTCCGGTACAGCCACACCTCTGAAAGCACAACCAGAAGAGTAACCCGTCAAAATCAAACTGATTTTGGAAGCTCTTCTGCATTACCATCTCGTCGCTTCTATAAAGCTTTTACGGTCAATGTAGTATGCACGTACCTCTTGACGAGATCTGCGGGGAGAGCCTGCTCGTTGAAATTCCAGCTCTTGTACACGTCGGAGGACATCCCTAGCGCGTATTTTCCAGGGAACACAGTGAGCTCGAAGATGCCACCGGCGTTGATGAGTGTCTGGCGTGCCAGGGCGTTGATGTTCAATGTGTCACGGTAGTGTGGGCTCAGCAGCTTATGCACGGGATGCACCACGCTGAGCTGCCGATTTGTTGCGATTGCGAACGGCTCGATCACCGCGTGCGTGTTCAGCCTGCAAACACATGAAGACACACAAGATCAGTGTCTCGGTATCTCAAAAGAAAAAAAAAAAGGGCAGACCCAGTGCCGAAGGCTCCTATATGAGCGGGGTCTGGGGAAGGGAAAAACCGAGGCAAGCCTTCCTCCCCGCAAAATCTACGGAGAGGTTGCTTCGAACCCACGACCTGGTGACTCAGCGAGACAGCTCTCAGAAGGCACCAGAAACATTTAGTGTTTCGGTAGCAACAGAACAATTAAAGGAAGAACTCTGTACCAGTGGCTGATCAGCTGATGCCAGGCAGAGTCGTTTACGCAGGCGTAAGCCTTGGCAAGTTGCCAGAGATGACCCTCCACGCCAGTATGAGCTGCGGTGTACACCTTGCTGACTGTGCCGTGCTGCTCACCGTCAGGGTGGGGCAGGCTCAGCTCAATGGCCAGGGGCTTCAGGGTGCCATCGTCCTTCAAGAACAGTAGGGTCCTGCTTGCATAGATGAAGTTTCCCTCCAACTTGTTGATCTTGTTGAGGTAAGGCATGAAACTATCATGGTGGTCTAGGATGAAGAGCCTGTTGTTCTTCAGTGCCTGCACAGTGTTTGTTATGGCAATCAATCGATGGTTTTAAGCAATTATCTGTATTGAATCTTTGAGTTATATGTGAATGTGTTTAGTCCAGCATACATTCTGCACTGGCAGGCCTTCCAGGTTATGCTGAATATGAGCTTCAGTGATCTTGCTGGTATGGTCTCCATATTGACTTGGGTCCAGGGTACTTTTAGCAGGGAACTCCTGCGATCATGAAGAAGAAAAAAAAATTAAGGCTCTTTACTCGATTCTGGGGCAAGTGTATTGCCTGGTCATATGATACAAGATGCTAACCGTCAGGCGTTTGATGATTACTGGGTTCACGCCTGCAAGTGTCTCTCTCGCAAACTCCTCATCAGTCCTCCAGCCAAACTTAAACTCTGGAGCCTTTTTCAATACATCTGGTGTATACCAAGATTGAGCCTTAGTCATGATAACTATTTTTAGTTCAAACACCGGATTAACATAGTAGAAAATTACCAAGAAGTTCAGTTACCTGATTTGATGATATTTGGAAGGGGCATCTTTAGGGGGTGGTCATGACTACCATTTGGCAGAATACTTCTAAGGAACTCACTGGGGATTCTCTTCCTGACCTCTGCTATTAGTGGATTGTTGGGTGCTTCTGGACCCAGTTCATAGAGCCCGAGGATATCTTCGAACGAATCAAACTCCTTTGGCGTATCATCGATGATCCCTAGTGTCGGAAGAACAGCCTCAATGATTGCCTTCAGTGAGTAGCCAAGGAAGTCTGACATCTTGAGATGCCCAAACCGTTCATCACGCGGGACGTAAATATTCAGGTTCAGCAGAAAAAGCCTGCTCTCTGAATTTGGGTCTGCGTAAAAGGTTAACCAACAAGGATTTCAGCCAAATTTCTGACATCTTATATGGACCAAAATGTAGCTGACTTCAATTTACCTTTTTCTGTTGGGTGCCGGCCAGTTCTGCAGCGACGGGGATATGGGTGTTCTTGGTTGCCACCAAGGATCGGCCGAGCATGGTCTTCACCCTTGTCTGGCTCACCAAGGTCATTGTAGTAGTCATAACGGTAGACGCGATCATGCTCCTTGTATGGTCCAGGATTCTCATCACCACGGAGTATCTTGAGTTCATCTTGCCGATAAGGCACCAATGTCGCAGGCATTTTGCTTGGCAGATAGGTCTGCAACACAGGAATAGAGTGACTGGCCTGTTTTTTTATAGCCTTGGAGAAATATAGTGCTGGCAGAAGTAAAGCGTATGATGATTAGCTGATAGGTCTGCTTATTTCCCCCAATATCTTATGAGAGGAGAGAAAAGGCTATATTGACTAGTGTTCTAGTGTTTTCTGTTGCGTGGATCTAGTACCGATAATACCCAAAGAGAAAAACTACAACCATGAAAATCACGGTGAGTAAAGTGATAATTTTTAATTCCACTCAGCAAATTATCAAGCCATACCAACCATCAAACTGTTTCCACAACTGGGTTAATCTATCTATGTGTATTTGTTATGGTGCAACATGAACCAAATAGTTCTCCTGCGTGTTAAAAAAGAAGAACATCCTTCCTCTCAATATAATGATATGCAGCTCTCCTTCGTGTTTGTGAAAAAAAAAATAGTGCAACATGAGATAATTTAGATTTCAGGATTCAATCTGTGATAATGTGATGGTACCAGAATGAACACATAGGAGAGCATTATACAAGACTCGTTATCTTGCTTCTGATATCCATCAGCCAGTTCTGGATCAACAAATGAGCATAATGAATATGCCATGATGGATCCTTTCCAAAAGCTTAACTAAGCAGCACAACTTGGAGATACTTTAGTCATGTGCTACTAAAGGTACTAAGGAGCTGCTGATCATGAGCAACTTGCTGTTTTAATCCAAGGCAATCAGTAAAAAATCGTTTAGCCTTGTTGAAAACATGAGGCAAGCCAAGTGTTTTATCATCTCCATCTACAAGGACTACGACTTCCACGTGGAAACAATCAGTGCCTATTTTTCTAATGTCTGTGTCAGTGATAAGACAACGTTAGATAGTGCTAACGATGCACATGCATCTAGTGAAGCCCTATACAGAAATCACACAACAAATTACTGTAACCGTACCTTGTAGTTGCAGTGGCAGCAAGCAGTAAGCACAGCCGAACACTTTGATTGCTGCTGGCTAGCCGTAACATGAGCGATGAGTGTGTGGGTGCGGGTGTTCGATAGTACATGTTGTGTACAGATATAGCAATGATTGTCGATACAGTACGGTCATCTGTGGACTTGACCCGAAGACCAAGCTGGCCAATTTGGCAGCTAGTAAACCGGATCTATCCAATCCAGGTGAACATTAAAAGAAAAAGAGCTAATAGCAGAGTACTTATTCTAATCACGGCTCTATGCACTTTTCAATAGATAATGCGTAACATTAGGATCTAGGTACAGCTAACATGGTACATAATTCATAAAAAGGCTTTTCGCTTTTAAAATGAATAGTTGACCAGCATCCAATCCGTGGTCCCTAACCACGTTTCGTTGCAAATCAGCTTTGAATGCGTTTACCAGAATCAAGTGTTTTTTTTTTCTTTTTGGCATTTGATCAATAAAGCATTTTTATTCTTAGCAGCAAAAATGTAGCCCTCGAGTTTCAATGGCGTATGTATATGCAAGTTTCTCGTAATCGTAACTAGCATGACTGCGTGAGCACAAATCGCACCATATTGCACTACTTCAGTTTTTTCCAAGGACAGAGATTGGTGTGCGCATTTGATCAAAACACAAGATTTCGCATGTTCCCACTTAGATTAGATGGTGATTTTCGCTACACAGGCCATCGCAGTTTTTTCTTTAGGCACGATCGTGATGCATCAGCAACGGGACCGACCACTGGACCAGCGAACCCAAAACGAAGGACGCAACGGGACCACTGGTCCAGCGAACCCAATGCAAAACGAAGGACGACGCATATGTCAGAATACTCACGTCGTTGGCGAAGAAGATGCGTTCCTGGGAGTAGAGCTCGTGCGGGTAGATCCATGAGTTGGCGACGAAGACGACGGTGCCCCTGCCGGGGACGCCCTCCAGGGTGAGCGTCTTGAAGAAGAACTCGGCGTGCTGCAGGTTCCTGACGAGCACGGCGCCCGGTATCCCCTGCGACTCGTCCCACTCGAAGTTCACCCGGAACACCGTCTCCCCGTCCGTCTTGGACTTGAGCGACACCACCGCCTCCTCCAGGTGCGCCGCCGTCCCCACCTTGCCACGGCCCCCATTGCCTGAAATTTAGTTTAACCGATCAATCATATTGTCGCTTGCAGTGAAAATTCCAGTAAAATTTCGACTGGTCCTAAACGCCTCCAGGTCTCGATCCATGGTGGAAGTGGAATAGTAGACCCATCGACTTGCGACGGTCGCGCGAAGCTGAGAGACGTCGGAGTATTGCCGTGGAAGCGATGACGAATGTGAGGTTCCATGTGTCGTGTTGTGCAGTGCCGCCAAACGCGCCATCGCATTGAATTCAATGGCTCCAACAACTCTTCCATGGCGCAGTTCGAAGGCGGTGTTTTAGTTCGGTAAAGTTGTACAGTGAAGATTCCCTAATATAGCATTTCGTTTGTATTTGTGAATTATTATCTAAATATTGGTTAATTAGGCTTAAAAGATTTGTCTCGTAAAGTTAAAGCAAACTGTGTAATTAGTTTTTGATTTTCGTCTATATTTAGTACCCTATGTATGTACCATAAATTTGATATGACGGGGAATTTTCTTTTTGTATAGTGCACTTTCTAGGAGTTTGGAGAAGTAAAAAAGGGCCAAACTTGAAACCGCAAGGCCTGCCACGGCAAAACGCCATCCCTGTCCATGGACATGGAAGCAGCCAGGCAGGCAAGCAGTTCCTCGCTGCGGGTCCCACATACCGGCGACCAACTCACGGCTCGCCATTATTACGCCTGAGGATCCTGTCCCCTCCTCCGTCAAGACTCGCAGTTTGTCGCTGGACGAGCACAAATTCTACAGATTTCATCACAGTTGGTTGAATTTATTGATGAAATGTTGCCTATCCTATATTTATTAATTATAGAAAAAGAGGAAAGGGGAAACCGAAATGCACGGCGAAACGCATGACGTACGGCCAGCGAGCGCGCGGCCGGCGTCACGGCCCGCGGCCACCGGGAGCGGGGCCAGCGGGGCGCGCGTTCAGTATTGAGATACGCAAGGGGAAGGGGCATGAGGCAGGGGCGCGCTTACTGGGGTCGGCCGCGGTGGCGCTGACGAGCTGGAAGGCGACGCCTTCGTCCCAGCCGAGGATCTTGTGGACGCCGTCGAGGAGCGAGGCGTTGAAGTCGCCGACGTCCAGCACCTCCTTCTTGACCAGCTTCACCGTGCCGCGGATCTTGCCCTCTTTCCACGCCTCCTTGTTCTTCCCCGTCAGCCGGTCCGCAACCCCGTGCCAGAACATGGCCGCTCTCTCGCTCCTCGCTCCTCGCTCCTCGCTCCTCAGGCACAGGTAGAGAGGGCGGCGGGCGGGGCGGAACGCGGTGGTTGGTGGATGGATGGCTTGCCTGCTCTCGCTCCCTCGCCTGCCAATGTGATGTGCCGGCAAGCAAGGCAGGGGAAGGCAGGGCAGGTTATGGAACAGCCGCCGCCCTGCGCCGCGATAAATAGGCGGCCGCTGCTGCTCGCCTCGGCTGCTGCTCCTGCTGGTTACTGCTCCTGCCAGCCAACCAGCGATGGAGGCGACAGCGACATGTATACGAAAAGGAAAAGCGAAAAACAAGATGATTGATGATGAGAAAAAATGAAGGGATTCTTATTGTATGGTACAGTATGGTATACGTCAGCATCACAGGATTTGGGGATCGTGCGGCTTATGGTAATGGTGATCCGGCAGGTAAACGAGATTACAAAACCATCAGGCTGGGGCTGGCGGCTGGCCCGGGCACATGCGCGGTTTCTAACGGGTCTCCGGCGCCAGGTCCACGCCGAGCCAGCAACGCGCAGGTGCAACTGTGCAAGAGAGACGAGCCGAGAGACCGAGCTGACTGTCCAAAGCGCCGGGAGGGACCGAACGAAACCACGGAAACCCGCGGGCTGCTTCGCCGGTCAACCGGGTCGTGTCTCGTGCGGGTGCCAATGTGGCGAGTGTTCGGCTGGCTGGCCGGCTGGTCAGCCCACTCACAAAATACTGTTCATCTGTATAGTGTTTTGAAATAAAATAATATTTTTTTCTCACAATAATTAGCCGAAATAATATTTTAGTTTATTTTTCAGTTCTGTCGAACATATCCGTGACATGCGCTTCCGCCCCAGGCCAGGCCGGACCGGACTTGGCCCCAGCACCGGCGGCTAGCGCACGCCGCCAGGTCGCCTCCGAGGGCGAGGACAGACAGACGAGACACGTCGTTGCGAGTGCAGACTCTTCAGGCTTTAGCGGTGTACGGACTACGCAGCTGTCGTCGTCTGGTCATGGCTTGTTATAAATAATAATGAATTTTTAATTAAAATAATATTTTTTCTTACATAAAATAGTCAGTCATATTTTTTCACGAACCAGCACCGGTCACGCTTGGCCACGAGGGCCGCGCGCGGTGACCATCGACGACCGTACACGGCGGTCGCGTGCCGGCCTGAATGTTGTTTGCCAGTGGTGTCACTGTGTGGTCCTGGAAACAGAACAGGGGAACAGGGACTAGACATTTATGACGCGTTCATCGTCCCGGGAATGATGACAGACTGACAGTGCGGCCTTGTTTAAAATAAGGTTAGGAATCAGTATTAGGTGATGTAGTATTTTTGTTTGTATTTAATAATTATTGTCTAATCATGATCTAACTAGGCTCAAAAGATTCGTCTCGTAATTTATAATCAAACTGTATAATTAATTATTTTTTATCTACATTTAATATTCTATATATATGTCCAAAGATTTAATGCGACGAAGAGAGAGTGAAAAAACTTGCGATCCAAACAAGGCCTGCATTTGCATCCGGCGCGACCACGGAATAGACACCGTGTGACTCGACAAGAAGCGAGGCCCCACTCGAGCCGCGGTTTTAGTTGATGCACATTTCGCCAAACACCGATTGGCATGGCCGTTTAGCGGTTGAAACGACTGCCATGGCCGTTTAACGGTTGAAAAAAATGTGGCCAATCTAAGAGAAAAGACTAGATTTTTTTTTGCTAAGAAAGGATTTGAACCTGCGTAGTTGGTTGTATAACTACACTTTCTACTTAAACAACTGGGTTAGACTCACTTTCTAATAATCATTTATAATAGTTGAAAAAATACTGAACTGTTAACCCGTGAATATGTGATGTCGTCGTCATCTGCAGCAGCTTCCTCAATCCTCGTCGGATCTCAGGCAGCAGGTCTCCGCTCCTAAATCCTAAAGATCTGCGGCAGCGGTCCGAGAAGAATCTATATTAACAAAACGGCAGGTACGAGCGTGAGATTCCACAGGCAGCCGCGGTTTTGGCAGAAGATTCTTCGCCTGGTCACACTAGAATTTTCTGACGGCTTGCTTTTGACGCTTTATGGAGTATATGTTTTTTTATCGTAATAAATCAGCGAATAATACTTTTTAGCCTGACTTATCAACGAAACGTATGTCGTTTGAGGACTAGGCAGCGGCACATATACCAAGGACAAGGGGAAAAGACCCTGCTGCCCCTATCTTTCCTTGGTCCCGCATGACACTCGCTCTCCTCCCCCATTCTCGATCCAGATCTCGGCCGCGCACCTATCTAGCACACGGGGCACACCAGCCCTCGCGCGGCCTCTGATGGCAGATTTGCGGACAGAGGAGGGGAGGGCGGCCACCAGTGTAGAACAGGAGGGAGGACGACGGATCTCGTCGAAGAAGAAGACGAGGGAGGCGCCGGTTGAGGAGGAGATCCATGCCGGGGCCAGTCGCTCCGACACATGCCGGCCGTCTCCACCATCGCGCCGGGCCACGTCCCCAACTCGGTCTCGACGCTGGATCTAGCAACTCCAACTTTGGAACCCGGTCGCTGAGGGGTGGGGGACGGGCGCGGCTCCATCGGAGGAGAAGAGGAGGGTGGGCATGTGGAGAAGAAGAAAAGTGTGGTGGGAGAGGTGGCTTGCCTCGGTGCCGGCCAGGTGTGCCTGGACGCCGGGGGCCCAGCGCTCGACCTCGCAGGGCTAGGGGGCCTTGCTTGGGTGCGCCTCTACGGATGATGGATGGAGGCCGAAGGGCTATGGTAGTGCGGTAGGTGCGCCTTTGGGACAGGAGTCAAAGTCTAGAACGACTCTTTTTTCGGGAGAGAAGGAGTACATATCTATAAAATACCCCCATATATATCCAACTGAGTTAAATGCGTCGTAAGTCCATAAACGTGTGAGGGGTTTTAGTTAAGTCCATCAACTTTGAAAGTAGATCTTAGATCATAAACTTTTATGTTGTATCACTTAGGTCCATACCGTCCACGTAGACTAGTCATGCTGATGTGGCTGACTAGGATCTCTGACTTGTGTTTCGTCAAACAGTGTGGGCCTCACGAGCACTATTGTCATGCCCACTACACGCCAGTCTAGTCGCCGCGCCGCCACTGTGTCCACCACACACCTATCTCGCGCCGCGATACCATCGCCCCCCCCAAGCAGGGCCGACTTCAACGCGATGGACGCCCCCACGACGACCAGGAGGTAGACGCCCCTGGCTTCCTCTACCTTTGCCATGGCGTCGAGGATCACGCCAACGGTGCGGGATGTAGAGGTGCAGATGAAACAGGTGGTGCAGACATGTTGGCGCCGAGCCAACGTAGCCCTACAGCAGAGGCGTGAGATGTGTCGTCCTAGTCAGCCGCTTCGATAGGCCGGTGACCTCTCGGTCGAGCTCGGCCGACCACACCGACATCGTCTAGAGCATGACGGTGTTGGGCGCAAAGGCGCGGTGGTCCTAGGCATGGCTTGCTGCCTGCGTTGGGTTCACCATGGCATTCGCTCACCAACAGTGCTAGATCAAGCCCATTCGCAACCGAGGTAGCACCCGTGGTGCGCTCGTCAGCACATGCCTTTGTCGTCGTCGTGCGATCCGCTCTCCATGCTTGTCGGGATTGTAACCCCAGGGTGTCTCAAGGCATCGATTAGTTAGCAGGCCACATGGCCCGCAACACAATGGCTAATGAAGGCTCGAAGGACCGAGGCCCAGCGAAAGCCGAGCAGAGCAGGCAAGGCACCAAGGCTGGGGTCATTCCTGGCTCCTTCCATCTGCCTTAGTACATAGCGCTCATAAGACACATGACCTCTCCCTATCATGACCCCTAGGAGGGATGGGGGGAGGTTGAGCGTAGCTAGGCGCGACTACTCTAACAAGAGCAAGCATGCTGCACTGACCCCGCAAGGACTGAGTGGGCAACAGTCACCTCGGCCTAGTCAGACACCATCCCTATGCCATGCCGCACCGATGAGACAGCACCATACCATGGTGGCAACAGGTACGATACCTACCGTCCAAATACGGACCGACTAGACACTTATATAGTGTCACCCACTATGGGATGGGATCCACGACAAGGGACTCAATGAAAGGGCCATCTAGACCGGCAGAGTGCCCCGACCACGAAGATCAGTGTCGTGGCCCTCTACCCCGCGAAGCGACCAAGCGATGACCCAGGGCAGCTACCCACTTCGGGTATGACGCCCCTATGAACCAAGAGACGATGACGAAGGCCACGACGGACACCACATTGCATAGGACAACTGATGAACCACCATCAAGGCTACAATGCCGCCATGGCTGGCACAGTAGTGCCATGTTCGGACATGCACCAGAAGATGGCGTAGCTTGCAAGCCAAATTAGCTAGGCCCTCCCTTAGGCTCTCGACCCTTCGATTGGGAGAACCTCCTCTTTGTACAAGCCCCAGCTCCGAACTCTATATAAGGGCAGCCAGGACACCCATCTGGATGATTCTACATATCCTACCATTTCATTTATTCACCATTGTAGTAAGTCTCATGGAGCTTCTCTTCGGGCACCCCCCCCATTGTAAGAACTTCAGAGCATTCAAGCGAGGAACACACACTCAATCATCTTTGAGACTAGACATAGGGCTCTGGCCTAAACCAGTATCAATTATCATGTCTATTAGATGCTACCATCGTCATCCCAGAGTAGTGCGATAATCGTATAAGTTTACTAGTCCGGTTTACAAAACACTGACAGTTGGCGCACCAGATAGAGGACAGTCGCGCACTCTTATTTGTTGAGAAGGAAGCGATGACTCCTCGCACTATCGGTGGACTCGCTGGTGGAATGACCCTCGGTGGCCACATCCGCCGCAAAAACTACGAGTTCACCAGCATCAAAGGGCCAGCACCCACGATCGCCCACGGCTATGACCCAAACATCTGCCATAGAGATCCAAGACATGTAGCCCGTAGCAGATGCACTCTCAGAACTACCTCCAGTGGTAGCATCCTGGAGTTCACTTACCCAGAGGGGCCACTACCCTCGCTCACCGCCGACCACGGCCAGGCCTCTCGTTCGAGAAGCCAAAGGTCCATGGCTCGCAATGAACTCGCCTAGAGAATGGCCTCAACCGACCACATCCTTTTAGGGAACCATGCGATCAACCGCACCAAAGGGCCGATACCCGCGTCCGCCCTTAGTTATGACCTGGGCCTCCATCTCAGAGGTCTGAATCCTGCAGGCCACGGCGGACACATTCTTAGAACTACCCTCAGGGGCTGCATCCCAAAGTGCACCTATGTAAGGGATCCAGTGCCCTCTCTCGTCACTAGCTAGGGCCAAAACTTTTGCCCAGGAAGCCAGATGGCCATGGCTCACGGTGACCTCACCCAAGGAACGACATGCGGTGGCCACTTCCTTCTAGGGGACCATGAGATCGCCCGAACTAATGGGTCAATGCCTGTCATCGGCCCCTACCCAGACCAGACTCAATGCATGGGAAAGTTGGATCCTATGGTAGAATCATGCCTCAGACAACATCTTCACCGTCATCGGAATGCAACCCGCCACGCTACGCACTAAGCGATGGAACTACCCGCCGCTGTGCGACGTCGACGCTAGTGACCTGGTGGCTGGCCGGAGCCATGCTGTGTGGGGTCAAGTCTAGAACAAGAACCCAACCTCGTGTGACAGGTCAGGCGTACGACAAGTCTTTGTGAACTATCAGCTGTTATCCAAATGCACATACACTCAAAGAAGTGGATCCTCCGAGCGCACCATGTGCCACGGTGAGCGAATCAAACCGTGTTGAGCTCGGAAATAGCTTTCACCATGGTAAATCATGCTAGCGCTCCATCAAGGGCGACGACCATAACCGGAGGAGGGAATGCAACAACCACGGCACCATCACACCGGGAAGAACCAAGCATTAAAGTGCACGAGCCTTCCTGGCCAAGAACCACAACAGGATAGACATGAAGGAATCGTCCCTAGGGATTGCAAGCCCACTAAGGACGTCGAGCCCACAAGACCGAGCTTGAGAGGATGACCTATGCCGACTATGACCACCCCAAGTAACCAAGAAGCACCCATGCCAGCCCAAAGCTTGGGAGCAATGACAACTCCACCACAAGCGAGCATTCGAGGGCTCACCTCAATGTGAGCAACAACGGCGGGGTAGATGTTTGCCCCCCGAACAAACATCGGTGATGTCAATCCTACACCCTCTTCGTTATTCAACTGCATTTGCATACACACATAGATGTAACCACGGGCCTGATTGGCTTAAACATAGCACATAATGGGGCAAGGGTGTAAAACCCACATGTTTCATGATATAGACAAGGCCCAATCTTCCAAAAGGTATGATAGCGTCGATTGGTGGAGACTCGATGTTCACGATCTAGGCTTCGAACTAAGATTGATTTGGACCCCCGCAACTGTTACACCACTGCTCCATTGGTTATCAACCATGCGAACATGATTGACCTCGCCGAGAAGGCTGTCCTGCAAGCGAATCGAGAACACAAGCAAGAACGGGATAAATGCAATCTAAAATTGCAAATAAATATGAGGCTTAATATAACAAGAAGGAGTTCAAGTCTTTATTCGAAAGGACTAATCGCCACGGGCGAACAAGAACAAGAACTGGGGCCCTGGTTCACAGCAAGCAGCCTTAGCGACACAGTTGCAGCAAAACGATGTCTGTTTCACGAGGAAATCAAGAACTAAACAAAACCCAAACCCTAAGGAGAGCGACGGCTGTTATTTATAGAGTCTTGGGCGTCACCCCCCATGGACGCGCCCCCTAATGGGCCCAAACACGATACACGGTCCAACGGACCAAAAGACAGTGTCGCAGCACCCTGGCAGATTCTGGACGCTGACTTGTTTCGACGATTCCCGTTGATTCCGAAGGTATTTTGACGTGAAACCAATTGGGTTGCCTTCCTTATTCAATTAGCTTTCCATCCATATGTGGATCATCGAAAACGGTGTCTGGATGCGTCCTGGGTGACCAATTTAAGGCAGACTAGTCCTGGAATCCGAGACAGACTTGAACTTGAGTTGCTTTGGCCTCCACCTCGGGGACTCGAACCGAATTAGCCTCGGACCTCCTTCTTGACTTGGACACCCTCGCTGATCTCCTTGGTATCCATATGGTTCTCCAAGTATGGTCATATGTATGGAGGTCATATCCTCATCATTTCATCTTGGAGACACTTCACTTCCCAGACATTCGACGCGCTCCTCATGAGTGGTCAAAGTAGCATGACCCACGGGGGTTGTTTGTGAAAGTCTCCCTATCGACCCATAATGCTACAGGGATATAGCTCCACATGTAGCCCTAAACCTATGCTCGTGCGCCGCAAATAACTAATCTACAGATCAAGAACACAAGCCTGCTAATGCCGGGCAAAGACAAAAGTCATGTAAAAATGACGTAAGATAATTAAAAATGTTACAACCGCGCCTGTCGACGAGACACATGGGCCAGTGGACCAGGAACACCCAACGCCACTTAGGAACCCTAGCTACATCTATGAAGACTGCCCTTGTCTTCATGATCACCGCAGCAACGGCCAAATCACCCGTCGAAGCCAGACCCTCGCCGGGTTCTAGGGGCCGCGCCACGATGGCGGCTCCTGCCCGGAGGACCTTCCTGGAGGCGGATGTGGCAGAACCACCTAGAATAACACACTTTCGGAGACGCTCGTCTTCCACTAGACATTAAGTACCTCAAAAGTGAGCTACCTCAGACCGTTCCATCGAGCACACCCCAAGTGAGATCTCAAAACAATCCATGTTTTACACCTAGAATCTAATAATGAGTACGAGCTTACAATACTTGGTCCATTTCATACAACTAGAGTTCTTGAAAATTATTTATTACAATACCAAAGTTTAGAGTGCGATAATTAAACAGCGGAATGAAAATAAACATCTAGCAGAAATGATATAAGGATCCGTATGTGCCCACCAGAAGAATCCTCCACATAAGAGCTACTCCTCAAGCTGCACCTACAATAGGGGTAAAATAAACCCTGAGTACACAATGTACTCGTAAGACTTACCCGACTAGTGGAAATAGTTTCCCAACTCTCAAGGATATGATAGTCAATATGGGTTTTGTTGTTTTCTTTTTGTTTGCGGAAAGCATTACTAATAGTTCATGCTTACAGTTAAGTTTTATTAGCAATCATGATTACTTAATTACCTAACCATTCTAGGTAAGCACATGTTCTACTTTCGAGCAAGGGTTGAGCAATCAGAACCATTTCACCATCTTTCATCTTCTAGTTCTTATTATGGTGCTAGACCATAGCAAAGTCATACCGTCTCACAGAAATAGCGATTCGTGAACCAATGTATCCTAGTTGGGTACCTTGAAACACATGCCTCGCTTGTACCCTTGGCACAAACAAGACCAACCCATTCCACTCATGTCGAGGGGTCCAGGTCTTTGTCCAAATTTGGACTTCAAGCTCTCACACTTGAGACCCGGCCTCAACATGGTGGTTAGACCTCCACCTTTCCCCGCCTCCAATCGGTCGGTCTGGAAAGAGCCAGAACCCACAATAAGAGCGTAACGAGCCTTCCTGCTCCCATAAGCAAGTATGTGCTCAGGATAATAAGTCTATGATCTAACTACCATCCACAGCAATGGACGGTCCTTAATTGACATCAATAGGGAAAACAGTGTAACCAACCTAAGCTCCATTGGCCATGGGACACAACCTGTTACACCCACCAATACCACACGAGCGGCCCACGTGACACAGCGCGCGTGCTGTGGCCCGCTTTCGTGGCCCATGCGACGCCGGCCCACGGCAAGGGAAATCCCATGCACACTAGCGCTTTTGCAAAATAGTCCTCACACTTCTCCCAAATTACAACTAAGTCCTAACGATATTTCCCCCTCTCTCAAACCTTCTCACTTAACCCCCTGGCTTTCCTGGAATTCCCCAGCGTGCACTCCCGGTGACTCAACACACGACGGCGTGGCAATGGTGACATAGCGCAGCCACACCAACCCCCTAGGACCTGCGTCGACTCTCCTAATGGGTCGTTCACCATCTCTTACCCAAGTGGCTATGCTAAGTGATGGTGCAGGGTGGCATGACTTGCTGGCGAAGGCTGTAGCGACGCGCGACCATTTGTGACGGTGGTGCCACTGTTCTAACGAGCTAGGGTAGCTACAGACCTAATTGGCTAGCAAATGAGCATTAGTAGACTACTATTGTCGGGTTCATAAACCTAGGGTCCCTCAAGGACCGGCTTCCAGGCTCGGGCTCGGCCTAGGAAAACAACATATATTTCATGGGCCGGCCCAAAAAGCTATAAACACAGCGGGCCGGAAGGGTAATCCGGACGTCGATCGAAAGGTCTACCCTTAAGAACAGGCGTCCGCTCGTCAACTTCTTCGGCCCACCTCTCCGACCAGAGCACTCACTTTGGCCACCAGCCATCTCCAAGCAGTCTCTCCAATCAGAAGGCTTGGCTCAAAACGTTGCTTCCTACTTCAACCCCACGGCCGGGGGCTCATGGGAAGCCTGCTCACCGCTCTTCTCCAACTGATGCACCGAGAGTCGATTGGAGCCATCCGACCGGGGGATCCCTGTTCGGAAGGAACCAGAAGATGTACAGAGAAAGGCAAGGCATGGCACACAAGTCAAAATCATTGTACCAGGGACCATACCCTACACAAAACAATACTCTACAGCCACCCTGACACTAAATATTGTAGGGGCCACTAGAAACTCCCATATGGTAAGCCCCCCCACGTGTCTCTAGACATCGATCGCAGTATGGGCTCCAGGATTTACCATACCGGGTGAACATAGCACGGCTCCTCGCGTGCCACTAGACATCAAGAAGTATTTGCAGGTACCGACATCCATCCTTCCTAAAGAAGATATCTCACCCCCCGTGCACATCTGACATCCTACATCGACATCGACAGTATTGGGGGGAGTCAACCATTATCTAGTTTTCATCACCATAGGCAGCAAGGCATAGAAATATCCGTACTCTCTCCCTCTCACCTGTAAAGCCATCCCCTTCATCTATAAAAGGGGATGCACGCCCTCTGACAAGGGAGATCGACTTCTTCAAGCTTAGACTCACTAGATCAACATCAACACCTTATAACCATAGGACCACCAAGTTCCGACCGTGACCCTTCTGGTTAGAGCCAACCGAACCTCTTGTATATCCCCTTTTTTTTCTTTCTCGTTTGTATCCCCACTACAGACTTCGAGCGCTTGGGCTTAGGAATAAAGTCACCGACCGACCCCAACTGGACGTAGGGCACGTTGCCCAAACTAGTATAAATTCTGTGTCATTGAGCGCTAGGCTACCTCCGATCACAACGTACAGCAAAACTATAAATATTTACTAGTTGGTCACTTTCTACACTGATAGTTGGTGTCGTCCGTGGGGAAGACACTATACGTTCAACACTCTTTTGGTCATCAAATGGCCCATTTTTCCACCACCCCCGTTGTGGCAGGCTCGAGCGATATGATTCGTTTTGGCTCACTGGAGTTCCCCGCACTCTCGCCTGCCGGGATGCGGCTTCCACCCATCTTCAAGCCATCCCAGGCCTTCCACTTTGGGAGCCTGGACTTCATCACCGACCGGCTCGGCGTACTCCACCTCTGTGAGGAGGCTCATGACCCGACACCCATCGGAGGGACGTCCTCCATCGACTCCGGGATGCGCGACTTCGACGGCGCGGCATCTACGCTTCATTCTGAGCAAACTCTGTGCCCAAACCCTGCTCTAAGTAATATACATGTTGTTATTTACTTACTACACTCTATCTTTCACCAAATACCGGTGGGTTACTGTTGTCCCCGTCACAGCCGCCATACAGCCGGTTCCCCTATGGCCTCGCGTCTTCCACGGACGCATACGCCCGGGGACTCCAAAAGGTGCTGGCGCCGCACCCTCTCATGTCTGAGTTTGTGGGGATGGCGAGCTATGCTCCCACCTGTTTCCTCAACATCATGGATGATGACGTCGGGAGTGATGGCTCCAGTATCGGCGACATAGCGCCTAGCCACCGTCGGTTCTGGGAGCACGCTGCGGCGGACACCCTGGAACAATCGCTAGGGGTAACGGAGTCCTTCTGGACCCATGCCCTACAGGACCCCCACACGGGGACCCCTAAGCTCACATGTGAGCATGGGGAGGATCTACGGCGATAGTGGACGCATCAGCCACCAACTGCACCAACGTGCTTGGTGCACCAAACTACGCCCCGTGTGCATAGACCAGTGAGCGACGCTCAGGGTCGCGCCCATCAGCCCCAGCGCAATGCTCCGGTTTAGGGGACCAACCCCCCACAGTTCGCCCGGGCCAGTCAGAACATTGCTACTGCGACAATGCTCCTACGTGACCTACCTGAGCCGAACGACCCTCGTGGATGGGCAATCCACCAGAACCTCTGGGCACTTTTGGAGACCGCCGCCGTTCAACAAGTGGAGTGCTCCGTATCATGACGCTAGCTCATGACCTCGCTCCCCATCTGGGGAACAGGGACGCATCATATAGGGCACTACACCCTATCATCGCCTCAACCACCGATTGCGGCACAAGAAGCCGCAACCGCTCCTCGTCTTACTTGATGACCGCCCCGTGCCGACCGCCTATCTACATGCGGCTCGGGCCAAACCAAGACGCGTGAAGCATCGATCGGAGTCCCAGCCCTGATAGCCTAGAACCACGGACCTTAGTCCCACACCCCCAGCAAGCGCCTTTTCTGCTGTGCTTCAATGGGGGCCACGACAAAGGTAAGGCCAAGTGCTAGAATTAAGACGACGGTCCCTCCACATAGAAGGGAAAGAAGAACAGAAAGGATCGCCACCGACCGGCTAACTTCGTGTCGGTCGCTGTGGCCAATCATGCAGGCACGCAGCCCCAACAAGACCCTTCGGGCCACTTTCACAAGCTCATGGAGAGCCCATGCACCAACCACAACTATCCCATCAACCATCTCTACAAGGACTGCCAGCTCCTCAAGCGCCTACTGAGGTAGGCTGGCAGACTAAAGGAAGAAAAGGGCGAGGAGGCCGCGACCGAAGAAGGGGGCGCAGTGGGCAAGGATCCAGATGACTGAGGTGATCTGACCGGAAGCCTACCGACTGAAGGACAATGACGATGATGCTCTCTCTGAGGATAATGGAATAGCTATGTCTTTTCTTCCGTTCCTAAGTTTCAGTCTTACCTTTACTTAGCAAACGCTCCTATAAGAGCACCTTGACCTGAACACTTTTTGGCTCAGGGCGCTAGGGGGCTCTTCTACCCCTCTGTTTTTGTTTTTACCTTAAGTATTCTTTTACTTTTGTATGAAGAAACTCCTTTCTACCCGAACGAAAGGGTAGTTCGTTCCTTTGTTTTACCTTACGTAACTTTACTTTAGAACATTCTGACTGATCGCACCCTGCCTTTTCCTACAGCTACGACCGGTCGAGCCTCACGGGCCATGCCCTAGGCTTGTGAAGTTGCAGCCTATGAAACAAATAGGCAGGTACGAGAAAGAAAGAACTAAAAAACAAAATTATGCTAAGGGAAAAACTAAGGAACGAAGGGAACAAGCTTCCTCGAACGGAGTGACTCCATCACAGAAAACAAAATACCATTATAACTGTTAAGCGCATGAACGTTTTATACTAGGGCTTCCTCCACAAACTTAAAACTACCTACTTCCACTAAACTACTATTATTTTTACATGCTACTGGGCTGGTCCAACAACATCCGACGACGGTGCAACCGATGAAGGCTTGAGCTGCTCGCTTCCCGACGGCATGGCATCCGACTTGGCCAAGACTGGGGCGACATTCACCTCCGACCCAAGCTCCTCGCCATCCGAGAGCTCTGCAGCATCCTCTCCACGCGCACTTTTGGCTAGGTCATCATAGTGGATGTCCATCACCCACTCGGTGGAGACTTGGTCTGCCACCGACCGCGCGTACGGCAGCAAGCTCTCCCCGATGGACTAGATGTCCGCCATGCTCATGCCTTCAGCGTATCCGCTATAGATGGTGGCAAAGTCTAGGTGTAGATGGTGCGTCCCCACTACGATCAGCACCCCCAATGCTCCATAGAATATCCTGGACCTAATAAAATCCTGGACCTCCCTCGGGACCTCCGCCAGTTGGATAGCGGGTGCGCTAGTGCTCGGCGCCGACCCAAAGATCTCCGAAATGATGTGCTGGGCAACGTTATGGATCTAGTCAAGATCCCCCTCAAGAGCATGGCGCTCCTCATAGGACTTGGCCAGCTCCTCCATACATTGGCCAAGCATCGCCCTGGTCGTCTCTAGGTCTCGCTCCAGCACCTCCACTTTTCCGCCCAGCTCTATGAGAAGAGCAACGAGCTTAGAAATAGGCTAAGGGAAAAAACAACACAACAAAAAACAAAAAGGGTACGTACCAACGTGAGAAGCCTCAAGGGTGGAGAGATCCTTTGCTTGCTGAGCCACCTGCTCACACAGCTGGGCCACCTGCTCACACAACCGGGCACTCACGTCCTCCGTCTCCATCACCTAGCTCCAGAGCGCGAGCACCTCTCGATCCACCTCCGATCGGGCCCTCCACTCCACCTCCAGGGCCTTCTCCGCCGATTCTAGGGTGGCGCGTTTCAGATCAAGGGCCTCCAAAGCCTCCTAAAGCGCCACCTCAATGTTCGCCTGGGATGCCCGCAACTCCGCCTCAGTCTTCGCCTGACAGGCCCTTGCCACCTTGAGCCCTTGCTCAGCCGCAGTCGCCCGCTCCTCCACACGCTCAAGCTCGGCCATCCAGGACGATGTCTTCCTTATCTCCTATGAAAGGTAAGCACGCTAAAAACAATCGACAAGGGATTCAGAGAGTAAAGGACAAGTACCAGAAACTCACCTCCACCGCGAGCTGCATGTCGCCCTCAACCAACTACTGGGCAAATAGAGCCTGTTTTTAGGCGCTTTCAAGCTACGCGGTCAGCTTAGTGAGTTCTGATACCGTGGCGTGCCCTTGCCCCCCAAAGATGTCCTAGAGCTGACGCTCCCAGGAGTCCCAGAGGACGAACTGCGCGCTCGCTAGGTGCTCAGGGCAGGGCCACTCTAGGTCACCCTCCGGCACCTCGCCGGAGGGCCTAGCCTCCAACCGTACCACCGCCAGGTCCTGTGGCGACACCATCAGCCCACCAGAGGTCCCAGCCACTGACTAGACCACCGCTAGGCCCCACAACGACGCCGATGGCTCTGCTGTGACATCACCGGTGGGTTGCCGCAATGGCACCAATGGCTCCGCCATGACATTCGCCTCATCATTAGATAGGATCTCCACCACCTCGTTGGCCTAGGCTGCCGTCGAGCATCCTGACCCTGGCCCGGCCACGTCTTCCCTCGGTGCCTTTGGCTCCGACATCAAGGGTGAGCCATGTGACCCTCCACCCAGCAAGACAGGGAGCCTGGTATCCCTTGCCTCTTCCACCACAATCGATGGAGGAGAAGCCATGAGGGTCACCTCTGACACCACCATCGCCATTAACACTAGGATCGCCACCAACACCGATGCCACAGCTGCCGCCTCATCAACAGCCAAACCAGGGGGCATCATCCCTAGAACGGAAGGTCTTGCCACCGCAACACGCTGTAGAACAGGCTTCTAGGTCTCCTGCACGGCAGTCGGGGCAATACTCATCCCCAGCATCCCCAGGCCACTGACAGAAGGTATAGGTCAGTCACACTCCAACAAAAAGCTCAAACTGCAAAAGACCAAAAGGAAATGGAGAAAGACATACCTGGTGGCGAGCGGCACAACTCTAAAGACCGACCTCAATGTTGACGGGCCCATGCGTCAAGGACCGCTTTTGGACCACGACCCATGCTCCTTTACTTTGGCAGGGGGCAAAGATGTCCCTACCGGCTCCTGCCCAGCCGGTGGGTTGTCCTGACCCCTGGCTCGGGAATCCTCGACAGGAGCGACAGGCGTAGTGTCCTCCGACTGCGGCTCATGCAGCGCATGGACTCTAGTTCGCCCCTCAGACCGTCTGGCATGCTCGACCATGCCCACTGCAGGTAGGTCCTCCCCCCACTATGAGCCATGCATCGGCATCGGTCCAAGCGACGTGCGGGTGTCAGTCCACTCCTCAGCAGACCGCCCACCTTGCTCTACCATGTCCACAACAGGTGGGGATGGGGCTGGTGATGCTATCAAGGGGCACGGTGACCACATCCGTTTCGATGCCTGCTCACCGATGACGTCCGCGCCCGCTGCGCGCTTCCTCGAGGCGGGATCCGCTGCACGACGCGTGGCCACCAGCTCATCCCTGGCGGACGATGTCATGGTATCACGACGCTCCACTGAGGTCGCAACGACCCCCCCCTGCTCTCATCCTTGTCAGAGAAGACCATATCATCTAAATCTGTAGGATCGTCCGACGCGAGTTCCGACTCGACATCGCTCCTATGTTCCCCGGCCCTCGTGCGTCGGACGATCTCCTTCTCTTTCTCCTGCTTCCGTAGGATCTCCTTATTCTTTTTCTTCTTCCAAGCCTCGGCCACCTTCTTCTGAGCAGTCTACCGAGCCACACCCTCCGGTCCCTTAGGTAGGTGCGGTTGGGACTTATACCTCCCAAGCCCCTACGAAATGAATGAACCAGATCAAAGAAATAGGAAAGAGCAGAGAAGAAGCACAAAGAAAATAAGGGAACGCACCAATGTGGACGCGATCGAGGCATTGAGCGGTATGGGTTTTCCCATGACCATCTCCCTAGGCCTTAGCTACAGCACCTGGCCAATGCGACTCTAGACCTCGTCATTCGGTAGCTCCTCCGGCGATGCGCGGTTCGGGTCTAACTAGCCGCCATACTCCCACATTGGCTGCGTCCTCTCCGCCAATGGCGTGATCCGGCGGTGGTAGAGGGTGTAGAGCACCCGCACTCCATCAAGGCCATGCCTCATGAGCTTTCGGAGCTCCTCTTCGATGGCCTCCACCTTAAGCCTCTCCTTACGGCCACAACCCCATGACCAGCTTTCTCGCTCCTCTGGCCTCCTCTCGGTAAACGCCGAGAACAGCGCCGCCTCTAGGTTCCTGATGTAGAACCACTCCCCCATGCCACCCCCAGTTGGAACTACAAGGGGTGTATGCGGGGTATGAACCTCCTGTGCTCGGCTTCTTCTAAAGGGCGAAACCCCCCACCGACGTGACCTCAACCGAGCTTCCCGTCGTTAAGGTCCTCCTAGAGAAGAACCATCGTAAGAGATCCGCGTGCGGCTCCATCCTAAGGAAGGCCTCGTAGATGGTGACAAAACCAGCGATATGCAACACCCTCGTCGAATTGAGGTGTTGTAGCTCCAAATCCCACTCATTAAGGAGCCCGCATAGGAACTAGTGCATGGGGTATCCTAGCCTACGCTCATGAAAGGTAAGGAAGGACACCACCTCGCCAGGACAAGGTCGCGGGAACTCCTCTCCCTCAGGGACCCTCCAGTGCACCACCTCCTGTGGTGGTAGAAAACCCTTCTTGATGAAAGACTCTAGAACCGACTTCCTCATGGTGGACGACCTCTAGTCTGACATCTTGCTCAGGCTTGCAAAAAGGATCAGTGAGTTCTCCTCTTCTCCCTCGCTCTCTCCCCCTTTCTTTCTTAGAAACCTCCGTAGCTCTCAGGAACACTCTCGATGAGGAGGAAAAAGAAAGGTGGCGATGACAGACGATGAACAGGCAAAAGAACGAGGCAAACACCCTCTCTCCTCTCCTACTTAAGGGAAGGGGAGCAACAGTTAGGAAAGGACGTGCCGGTCGGGAAGGCGAAGCGGTGGGGCAAGAAACCCTCTCTCTCTCTTTCCATTTAATGCAGATGGGACGCCCCCTAATCGACGAGACATGCCCTGCATGACAAAACGGCTCCTGATCAGACGGGACACGACCGAAACATGGCCCACCACTACCGCACGACCAACCACTACCGCACGTTGGGCACAAAACCACTACTGCATGACCATCCCCATCTCCCTAGGCTTGATCTGGAAAGATCCAATAGCGAAATCTCTGCCAGGAGAGATCAACCTACTGGCCTCCTAAGTCGATCGATTCACTTAGGATAAGCACATGAGATATAGGTAGGAAGCTAAGGGGTGCCCCATGCAGGCCATGACCGACTCCGTCTCGAATGATGAGCACGGGTCCCGATCAGACATTTCCAACTGAAGCTCTCTGAACCCCGTCTCTCAGGACATCAAGGTGAGCATGTGTTTCTTTAAATACAAAAACTATTCACATGAGGGCTAATCCACGATTGATGAGCGTAGGTCCCGGGCGGACGTTTTCGACTGGAGCTCTTCAAACCCCATCACTCTAGTCTTCAAGGTAAAACACAATAAAAGTCCCTCTATTTTATTACAAATCATTCATACATCCATACGCGCATTCATCTCATACATTTGAACCCCCTGGACGGTTAGGGCATGAATCACCCGAGGGCTCGGGAACTAAGCATTGCACGTGCAGTGAAATGCACCAAAATGCTTCGTGTTGCACCATGAATCGGTGGCTTGCCTTATTTGACATGAGCAACCAAACAGAGTCAGGGGAGAAAACCATAGATGAGCACCGTGCGGCCTTCGCGCAGTCTAGCAAACTGGGTCATCTCAACCTTCTCGTTCGATCCTGAACCTCTCGCCAGACCCATAGAATCTCCATCGAGGGGAGGCCGTCAGGCCACCTGGGTTAGTCTTCGAAATGACCTAGACATCTACTGATTTGCAGGTAAAGGAGTAGTGGAATGCCACAAAAGGGCTATGTCGACCCCGTCACGAACGACGGACCCGGATTCCACTCGATCACACCCGTTAGCGAGCTCACCGAGCTAGTCTTCAAGCTCGAGCGATCGGGACAGGCGACGAAACTTAGCCTCTCTAGTTGTGAGGAACTAGATGGGGTAGAGCAAAACAACTCACATAGACCCCCATGAAGGCCCGACAAGGCTCGAGGGCTTAAATGCCATGGGACCACGACTCCGAACTCGCGTCGACTAGATCAGCGACATCCGGCTACGGCTCTTGGGACCGCGACTCCGAACTCACATCGATGGGATAGGCAACATCTAGCTACGGCTCTTGGGACCATGACTCCAAACTCGTGTCGATGGGATAGGTGACATCCGGCTATGGCTCTTGGGACCACGACTCTGAACTCGTGTCAACTGGATCGGCGACATCTAGCTACGGCTCTTGGGACCGCGACTCCAAACTCGCGTAATGGCTTCACTAACTAAAACTAACTCTCTTGATCCACGGCGAGCACCGACGCCTAGGACTACTCATGACTCCAACTTACCCGATCCCACGGCGCTCACCGACGCCAAAGATCAAACTCTGTTGGATCCAAAACTAAGCTATTTCTGTTCACGACGCGCACCGATGCAAGGGCTTGTTTCAAAACAAAAAAACTTCCTCGCCTAATCCCCGATGCGCACCGACGCCAGGATCAATAAGTTCTGTCTCAATCCAATCCTCGTGCTTAAAAACACCTCAGCTGCACAATGACGCCATGGTTAAAAAAAATTACATCTTAAAACTCAAAACACGCGCACCCACAGACACAACCCAAAGAACCCCCTAGCCGGTTCTGCTTGAACCACCTGGGGGCTCGGGGGCTACACCTGTGGGTGCACTCACGTGCACCCGCCAGCAAGACAAAAAATCCCCCGGATGATCCGGCTCGAATCGCTCGGGGGCTCGGGGGCTCTTGTCGGGTTCATAAACCCGGGGTCCCTCGAGGACCGGCTTCTACGCCCGGGCTCAGCCCAGGAAAACAACATATATTTCATGGGCCAGCCCAAAAAGCTAAAAACACTATGGGCTGAAAGGGTAGTTCGGTCGTCGACCGGAAGGTCTACCCTTAGGAACAAGCATCCGCTCATTAACTTCTTCGGCCCACCTCTTCGACCGAAGCACTCGCTTCGGGCACCAGCCATCTCCAAGCAGTCTCTCCAATCGGAAGGCTTGGCCCAAAACGCTGCTTCCTACTCTGACCCCGTGATTGGGGGCTCATGGGAAGCCTGCTCAACGCTCTTCTCCGACCAACACACCGAGAGTCGACTGGAGCCATCCGACCGGGGGTTCCCTGTTCAGAAGGAACTAGAAGACGTGCGAAGAAAGGCAAGGCATGGCATACAAGTCAAAACTACTATACTAGGGACCATACCCTGCACGAAACAGTGCTCTGCAGCCACCCTGACATAGTATTGTAGGGGCCGCTAGAAACTCCCATATGGTATGCCCCCCCCCCCGTGTGTCTCTGGACATCAATCGTAGTATGGGCTTTAGGATTTACCATACCGAGTGAACATAGCGTGGCTCCTCACATGCCACTAGGCATCCAGAAGTATTTGTAGGTACCAGCATCCATCCTTCCTGAAGAAGATAGCTCACCCCTCGTGCACATCTGACATCCTACAGCGACATCGACAGTATTGGGGGGCGTCAACCATTATCCAGTTTTCATCACCATAGGCAGCAAGGCTTAGAAATATCCGTACTCTCTCCCTCTCACCTGTAAAGCCATCCCCTTCATTTATAAAAGGGGATGCGCTCCCTCCGACAAGGGAGGTCGACTTCTTCAAGCTCAGACTCACTAGATCGACATCAACACCTTACAACCATAGGACCACCAAGTTCCGACCGCGACCCTTCCGGTCGGAGCCAACCGAACCTCTTGTATACCCCATTCTTTCTCCTTCTAGTTTGTAACCCCACTATAGACTTTGAGCACCTAGGCTTAGGAATAAAGTCATCGACCGACCCCAACTGGACGTAGGACACATTGCCCGAACTAGTATAAATCCTGTGTCATTGAGCACTAGGCCACCTCTGATCACAACGTATAGTAAAACTACAAATATTTACTAGTTGGTCACTTTCTGTACCGACAACCATGGACCTAGCCGAGGTGATGGTTGGAGAAGAGGGTGATGGAGGAGGTCTGGCCATGTGTGATCGAGCCATGCGGCGGTGCACCATGGCAGCATGGTCGCATTAGCAATGATGGGGAGGCGGTAGAGGTTCGGCTATGGCGCGTAGGGCGAAGAGGGGATTAAGGCAAATCTAGTGGTGCATAGGATTTGGCTCAGGGTGAAGTGATCGAGGGCTGCCCTTGGCCATGGCCGAGTGTGGCTTTATCAGCACAGTGGTGGGGAAAGTTCCAAATTGGAGCTTAGCCATGTATGGTTCAAGGCTGGGTGGGGTCAGGCGGTGAGGGGACTTAATGATGAAGTCGTTGATGCACTAAATTGAATGGATGTGATTGCTCGATGCTTAATTTGATGGCATGGCTCAATGGCGATAGCAGAGAGAGAGAGAGAGACGAGGCATGGTAGGTAGGCTCTACTCGGGCTCGCCTTGGTGGGATGCCGTTGGCATGATCGTGGACGCCCACGCGTAGGTGCTATGTGATGAGGACATGACACCCATGCATATGACCATGTTTGGCACATGGTATGGAGGGTTAGGAGGCCAGCAAGGGTGTCCAAGTCAAGAAGGTGGTCCGAGGCTAATTTGGTTCAAATCCCTGAGGTGGAGGCCCAAAGCAACTCAAGTTCGAGTCTGCCTCGGCCTCCAGGACTAGTCTACCTTAAACTGGTCACCCAGGACGCATCCGGACTCCGTTTTTGACGATCCACATATGGTTGGAAAGATAATTTGATAAGGAAGCCAATCCAAGTAGTCTCACATCAAAAGACCTTCAGAATCAATAGGAATCATTGAAACAAATCAATATCTAGAATCTGCCAGGGTGCTACAACACCGTCTTTTGGTCCGTTGGACCGTGTATCGTGTTTGGGCCCATTAGGGGGCGTGTCTGGGGGGTGATGCCTAAGGCTCTATAAATAGCAGCTGTCGCTCTCCTTAAGGTTTGGGTTTTATTTAGTTCTTGATTTCCTCATGAAACAGATATCGTTTTGCTATAACTGTGCCGCCAAGGCTGCTTGCTGTGAACCAGGGCCCCAGTTCTTGGTCTTGTTTGCCTGTGGTGATTAGTCCTTTCGAATAAAGACTTGAACTCCTTCTTGTTATCATAAGCCTCATATTTATTTGTAATTTCATATTGCATTCATCCCGTTCTTGCTTGTGTTCTCGATTCGCTTGCAGGAAAGCCTTCTCCGTGAGGTCAATCGTGTTCATGTGGTTGATAACCAATGGAGCAGTGGTGTAACGGTTGTGAGGGTCCAAATTAGCCTTGGTTCGAAGCCTAGATCATGAACGTCGAGTCTTCACCAATCGACACTATGATACCTTTCGAAAGATCGAACCTAGTCTACATCACTATGGACAAGCGCACGCGTCCACGACCGGGCATGGACCGCACGGGCACAGTGCCATGAATGGCAAGGTGACAGCGAGCTTGGCCACGTGCGCACGGCAGTGGCAGCCTTGAACCAGGCCAGTAGTGGTGTAGAGGTGCAGAGAGAAGCGTGATGTGATGGTGAGGCGACGACACCGGTAGCGGCTGTGTCACAGCATGGGGCGGGTCGGCAGTGCGGTAACACAATGGGGACGACGATAGTATCGCTTAGTTGCGCAAGCAGCAGCAGCGGCTCCACACGCTAGAGGCCAGTGGCGGCCAGGCCATAGCCAGGCTAGAGTAGCCATGGTCAGCCACGCGAGGTAGCGCGCGCTGTGATGTCGTGCGGCCAGGCGTGGTGATCGCGCACACCCAGCGAACCAGCCCGAGAACGTGTCGTGCACAAATTTTAAAGCGTCTATAAAAACTAAATGGTTGTTCTAGGAATCAAACCACCTTCACCATGCTCAATAGGGCTTATTAGGCTACCAACTCAAGCTAAAACATGACACCACTTCTTAACTCGATTTCACCAAATAAATTGCCAAACATTGCATTGTCTTGCTGTTTATAAACTTGAAAATATTCTAAGTCTTTGAGCTAAACTTGATTCCAAGTTGTATTTCTAGGCTATTAGAAATATTGGCTAGCAATGTTATTTTTCCACGGCAAGTATTTCATTATCATCTACAAAGTTCATATTCCAAACTTTATTTAAATGCTACATATATGTTCTATAGTATTTTTGTTCAATAAAAATTGGTTTTAAGCCCTACTTGATACATAATAAGAGTTATGGAATAGCTTCTCATTTAGCATTTTTATTGATCATTTTAGGTTGCAACACTTCATCTATTCATTCCATCACATGCATTATCATGTACACATGATGCTCATGATATGGTTTAGTAATTTGTTTAGGGCGTAACGCCTCATAGTGGGACGTCAAAAGCTGCTCCTCTAGTACTACGATACATAGAGCCTTGTCAAAACCCAAGAACAAAAACCTAGCGACTAAGAATTAGCTATAGCAAGAAGCTCACCATATGCTCGCACCCTCGCGGCACTCACTACGGATCGTGCCTTGGCGGCCTCTTCCTCCACCACCTTTAGGGCTGCCTAGAAATAATCCACGCATGCCTTCAGTTGAGCCACCTCATGGACAGAGCTTGAGAGCAACCGATGAGCCTCGTCCCTTTCAAGCATGAAGCTCCATATCCCTTGTCACCCGATAGCAAGTGACAGGGGACGAGGACTCACTGGCCTCGATGCTAGAGCAGGTCAAGGATGGATGATGCCAAAAGGGCCTCCGGTCTCCGATGCCATTGCCAGAGGAACAACCCTAAATGCACTTGCGACTAACACCAATGCAATCAAGCTAAAGTAACAAAGCAAAATCACTTAGTCTTGTTCTCACAGAGAAGACAAGAGGAGTGATGATAGTCCATCAACCTTAGGAGACTCTCCACAAAGGTGCTTCCCATGATCCATCACTCAGAGAAATAGCTGCCGGTGCATGAGCAGAAAGGAGAAGAAGGCAACGCAAGAGACAGGAGAGCAATGCCTGTGCAATGCACTACCCTAGCGAACTTATAGCCGCAAGGATGACCTCGGCAATAGAACTAGGCCCACAACCATTACTAACCACTTTGATCATTCTGCAAGATAGGGGAGGCAACTAGACAGAAGACGGAGTGATAGCCTCCCACGAGATAACCTAGGCCAGGTAGGTAATGCTTGCTTTCATATTTCATGTCGCTTTGGTTTGTGTGCCCTCATTTAAAAGACGTCTTGTTACCCATGGGTGGTTGTTCGTGATGCTACAAGATCAAAGGGGTCGAGCACCCCTAAAACATGTATGCGAAAGTGACCCATCACAAACATGACCCCACATCGTGCTTAGGAAAACCTCTCTTGGGCCAGTCCTTAGAAGGGCTCAAGGCCACAAAAGGGATAGGGGCAGGGAGGATATGGGCTGTTGCTGCTCTAATCAGTGGTGTGGAGCCACACAACCATCTCTCTCTATGTTCAAGTCATCCACTTTGAAGTCTCCTAGGTTGACCCCCTCTACGGGGGAGGCATCTTGCCCTTTGGCTGCTCAGAGGCAATTGGGGACCAACAGGATTGACGACTGATGATTAATGGGATGACTCACGTGAGGCACAACCAAAATCCACATCTATTGAGGAGGATATTGGGTCCCACTCAAATTACCCATCGACCCCGATGAGGCGCACTGCTCTGACCACGTGGTTACAGTGGACAAGCCTCTTCCCACATGGGGCGAAGATTGAAACATGCCTGTAACAAGGTAGAACGAGCCTTTGGAGTCAGGAAAGGGCAACGCGATGAAGACAAAACCAGGCCTAAGCGGTCCCGATTATCAAGGTAGGACCACGGTCGGTTCCTACCAATGACTTGAGACCGTGACCTGAAGTAAGGTCGCAAAGCCACGCGCACCCCCGAGAACCAGCGACCCTTTTAGAAGGGGTCGTCACCGCCGGTGGCTAAAAATCACGCAGCAGCGTTTTCCTCATGACATAACGTTGGAACTCACAAACACTCGGGAGGGGAGGTCCAAGGTCGCTCGATGACCTCATCGCCCTACGCGATGAGAGGCCAATGACTCACCCTAACTATACATCCTCCTACTCATAGACACTCAGGAGGAGAGGTCTAAGGTCACTTGATGAACTCATCGCCCTGCGTGATAAGAGACCAATGACTCACCCTAAGTATGCATCCTCTGACTCACAGATGCTCTGGAGGAGAGGTCCAAGGTCGCTTGATGACCTCGTCACCTTGCACGATGAGAGGCCAATGACTCACCCGAAGCCCGCGTCCTCCTACTCGCAGACACTCGAGAGGAGAGGTCCAAGGTCGCTCGATGACCTCATCGCCCTGTGTGACAAGAGGCTAATGACTCACCCTAAGTCTATGTCCTCTAACTCATAGACGCTCGGGAGGAGAGGTCCAAGGTCGCTCAACGACCTCATTGCCCTACGCGACGAGAGGCTAATGACTATAACATAACCATCCAATTTATAAGAGCATAAGTACAATGGCAGTTGTGGAGCAATCATACTTTCATACTTGAGCCCATATAAACCTGATAGTTCATCGAGTACCATGAAGGGTCTCAATTCATTGGCAACATACAACCAAGATCGTACATGATTCAACATACGTTTTATAATTCGGTCATCAAGTTAGTTAATTATAGCTATTCATCTATAGATTAGCAACTAACCTATGCTAAACATGTGGTATATCAGTAGTGATAGAATAATAGTAACCATGGCAATTTATTATATCATTCTTAGAACCATTCCACTTGCCATTATCACTACGATAGAAGGAAGGTCAGTCAAGTTTCTCAATATCTAGGAGAGAGCGATTCGAATCGATTGCAAATAGTTGGGTAGTATTCCTAACACAAACCCAGGTCTACCAGCCATGGTAGCCTTAGGTCACCTTTGGTACAACTTAGGTACATATTTCGTGGGTTCGATCAGTGCCGCACCCTCAGGGACACTACCAGATGCCAGGTCGATTAGGACTCTAACCTGCCCTTGGCCTCACACCGGCTCCCCGCACATCCTTACCACCTCTAGTGTGCACATTCTAATAGAACAAGGCCCGGCCTGAGTTGAGCTACTCGGCTTCATGGTTGGAATGAGTTATCTGGACAGCTAAGTAAGAGGCATGCATTCAAAATGACCAAGGACCAACAACGATGCGGTCCTTAATCGGCGTAGATGGAATCACATGAGTCAACCTACAACATAGACTCCATCCGGCCTTGATTTATAACATCCTATGGTTCTTTTACATGATAGCAAATATAGCCAACCGTGGTTCAGTGTCCACCTATATCTCGCAAGTAATAGGAAATCACCCGACTTCTATTGAGCTAAGCATTGCTAAGCTGTTATTCGATCCTAGACCTACATAGGATTCAAGGTATATTTTTGGACAAGGTAGTTCTATGCATCAAGTGTTTCCAATCAACTCTTATAACCTAATGCATCAAACATAAAGGACTCAAGTGATATTTTATAAAACATAGGAGGCTTATAATGCTCCGGGGCTTACCTGGGATCCAACATAAGTTAATTCAATTAGCTTACACTGCCTTGGTGACATATTTGGTCTTAGCACTTGCGTAGTCCTTCCATTTTTGGGATAGGTCCACCCAACACCATCTTTGGGTTCGGCTCCAACATCACATCCTTCACATGGTGCATCTAGCATACCTAGATGAGATGAAAAATACAAGTGCATGAAAGCTAAGAATGGTAATATAAGATGCATCACATAAGAGCATTCAAGACAAGCACAAGATTATGCAAGACATAGGCACCTAGAGTTATTTAACTAAACATCAACCAAGCACAACAGGTGGATATAGCCAGCATATCAAGCATGAAATACATGTCAACTGAAGTTCAGCTATTGCAAGCATTTATCAATCACGAACTAACTAACAAATTTAGCCAAACAAGAGTAGGCTAAAGCAATCACCTAGCCTATGTACAGAAATCTAGACAACAACACAATAGTCAAGCGTTGTAGCCATAACTGGAGTTACAAGCATTTAATAAAAGTAATCTTGGACTTTTTGGAAAGCTAATGAAATTATCTACAACTTTATTACTCATACCAAAAGCTAATTCATAGGTTAACATGATCAAATATGTCAATATTTTAGGTCTACACAGACAAGGACAGAAAACTGACAGTAACTTCAGAGATGCATAACTGGAGTTCTAGACATTCAGAAAACATGATTCTTAACTTTATGGAAAGCTTATTAAGTTATCTATAACTTTATTATTATCATCTTAAGATGATACTACAACTAACAAGATCAAACAATAAAAGAAGACATCTCTATCCAGACTTGGGACAGAATATGTCACTCCACTTTGAACAGCTATAACTAGAGTTCTAAACCAGCAAAAGTAGTGCTCTTAAACATTTTGGAAAGGTTAACAAAAACACCACAACTCTCCTATTATCACCAATACATGATTCCATATTTAAATAAGTCAAATAGTACAATCATTCAGGTTTGTTTAGAGGACATGCAAAACCTGATAGTAAACTTCTAAAATCTATAACTCCTAAACCATCAGGCCTCAAATCATGAAATCTTTGGACAAGGAAGATAAGGAGGTTATCTACCACTTTTGTATTCACCACATTCATAGAAAACATCATTTACATCACGAAAATAATTGCATAACCAAAACTGTACATGCAACCCAAACAGCAGAGGCATACTACATTCATCTATCATTTAGTTGCTACAAACTAACATATTCTTGACATATATGCTACCCCAAACATCTTAGAATCATATTCAAATGATCATAGCATGTAGGAATAGCTACAAGCATCACATGACAACAAATACATGTATATGCATACAACATTCATCCTCTACTCTTATAATGCAACATATGTATTATTTTTAGTACTATATGAGAACAACTAGTTTGGGGCTAAGACTTTTATGAGTGGTAGATATTATCAAAACATGGCTACTTTACAAATTTCACATGCTTAGGTTTTATAATTTAATTACTATAAAAAGGACAAATTGCCATTGTAAGAAAACATGCGAGAGCAAGATAAATCTAAAGATCAACATTTTCTATAAACACATAGCCATATTAGGGTTTCTTAGGCCACAATATCACCATGCAAAGGCAAATGAACCACATTTCACATTTTTGCACATATAAATTATTTATAAACCATTTATTAAGCATTAGTCAAGTTAAATCAATAACTAATCATACTGGATCCAAAATTTATGGGATTTTAACCAGAGCTCACACATGCCATAATTATACTAGCACAAAATTTTTAGTTCATTTGGAGCAGTATAACAGTAGATATGATGGTAGCAAGCAGAGCAAGCTAGAATTAACCATTAATCGTGATTAAATCATAACATCATAAAATAGTGTACAAACAACATGTTTAATATTTTTCTTAGCCAGCACATGCCAAAACAAGACTCCCAAAACTAGAATCACATTTTTACGACATTCCTACCTCGAGATATGCATCTGACAAACTTAAAAGGATTTCTAAAAGCACTTTACAAGAATAAATAAAAACAACAAAAACTTTCTACTAATACAGATTATATTATGACTCTACTGCATAGATATACTCACAAGGATTCCAAAACATCTTCATTTGCTATTTTACAATTTTTCTATGATTTGCTATGATTTTCTAAAGTTTCAACCATAAAAGAAAAACACATTTGCACTAAGGACCCCGAACTTTCATGAAAATAGATTCCAGCGAAACGATCCTTTTAGGCACTATTCACATGAGCCACAGACTTTGTAGATAGGCCCTTCCCTTTCACCGAATTGCGGTGTGAGGTCCCTGCCGTGAATCAGAGCAGAGGAGGCGTGGGAGCTCACCAATGCCGGCTGGAGGAGGCTCGTCAGCTGTGGTGGAGTGGCAGAGAAGCCTCAGGGGCCCCACGCGCATCGATGGGTGGCCAAGGATGGCCGTGAGGTGGGCCGTGGCATCCTAGCCACGAGCATAGGAGCCCACGGCGGAGGCGGCTCTGGTGGTGGCGACCACGATGACGAATGTGGCTGGTAAAAGGGGCGTTGCGATAGTGCGGTGGCAGGGTGCACCCGCATAAGGTCTTAGCGTGGCCGGCGACAACCTATGGTGGTGGGACCATGATAGCAGACGGCGGCGATGGAAACAGCTCCGGCAATCGGGGATGTAGGCGATGGCATGGCCTACGAAGCGGCACGATGGATGCAGCGTGACATAAGGAAGGGGATGGTGAGGTTGGCTAGTGTAAAGGCGGTGCGCAGCAGCGGCAGCAAGCTCAGCTCAAGAGTCGGCCATGGTGGGCGCGCTCTAGCGCGCGCGTGCGGCATAAAGGGCGAGTGAGGAGGAGTGAGTGAGCGAGAGCGGTAGAGGGAGAGCGAGTGAGGGAGCTAGGAGTGCTTGATGTTGTCCCACGCACGATATGGAGAGAGAGTAGCATAGGAGCACATGACAGAAATGGTGGGGCACGCTCTTGCGCATGGAGGACGCGTGGACATTCCGTCGAACACGTGGCGGGCGATGGTGTGGGTGTGGTGGGCACCGAATTTGGGCCAACAATAGGCTAATTTGGACCTTAGGCCTTAAATGAAGTTTGTTGTACTCCTGATGCTCTCCAACTTCTATTAAAGGTGCATGGCCATTAGGGCAGCGGATTAGGAGATAATTAGCTCCAAAAATGGCACTGTCAACGACTTAGCCCGAATTAAACTTTGTGGGTTTGAGCTCCAATTACTTGGTCCAAAAATAAAGTGTGTAGCACTCCAGTTAAACTTCAACTTTTATTTTTGGATCAAATCATGTTGCTTAACAAAAATCCGAGAACACGAGACGCCAATTGAATTGTTACTAATCCTGGACTAAGAATATTTCTAAGTCTGAAAACAGCCACAAATTCAATCTTCGAGCCTCTATTTCACTTGTTTCTAAACTGATTCAGGGTATGTTCCAAAAACAAAGTTTGTTGCACCCAAACTAAACTATAACTTTCATTAAGGGTCAAACCTTGTATCTTGAACAGAAACTATTCCTTTACCTTGGTCAAAACAGCAACATGATTAGCTCTTAAACTAGGGTTTTAGGCCAATTGAGACATCTTCTTGATATCTGCTCAACATGAACCTTTCATAACTTTTGTTGTAGAGTTCAATTAGAGTTAGTTGGGTAAGGTTGCAAGGTTAGGTTGATGACATATGTTCTTATTCACTTAGTAAAGCAATTCAAGCAAGGGCATAACTTGTCATTTCATGTGATTTCTTGATTCCAAACTTCATGAAAGTTTTCCTATCATCAATGTGGGTGGAAATTGATGTGAGGCACATGAAAAGGGGCACCTTCAACATTACTCAGGTATATATCTAAAAAAGGGTTTACCATTCAACACAAAGGTGTTGTGTTTATTCCCAAAAGTTCAAGTGTGGCTCATTTTCATAGATTTAACCTTGACATCTTCATCACCACTTTTGAGATAAGGAACTAAAGCTCCTTATTACCACTTAACATGTCATGTTTGAGCTCAAACCCACTGCTTAGCAAGTGGCTAACACCTGGAGTGTTATAATGACTCACCTGAAGCCTGCATCCTCCTACTCATAGACACTCGGGAGGAGAGGTCCAAGGTTGCTCGACAACCTCGTCGCCCTGCATGATAAGACACCAATGACTCACCCTAAGTTTGTGTCCTCTAACTCATAGATGCTCATGAGGAGAGGTCCAAGGTCGCTCGATGACCTCATCACCCTATGCGATGAGAGGCCAATGACTCACCCAAAGCCTGCATCCTCCTACTCATAGACACTTAGGAGGAAAGGTCCAAGGTTGCTCGATGACCTCATTGCCCTACGTGACAAGAGGCCAATGACTCACCCTAAGTCTATGTTCTCCAACTCATGGACGCTCAGGAGGAGAGGTCCAAGGTTGCTCGATGACCTCGTCGCCCTATGCGATGAGAGGCCAATTACTCACCCGAAGCTTGCATCCTCCTACTCGTAGACACTCAAGAAGAGAGGTCCAAGGTCGCTCGATGACCTTGTTGCCCTGCACCACGAGAGGCCAATGACTCACCCTAATTCTGTGTCCCCCCTAATCATAGACACTCAGAAGGAGAGGTCCAAGGTCACCCAACGACCTCATCACCCTATGCCACAAGAGGCCAATGACTCATCCAAAGCCTACATCCTTCATCTTAGACGCTCGAGAGGAGAGGTCCAAGGTCGCTCAACGACCTCATCGCCCTATGCGATGAGAGGCCAATGACTCACCCAAAGTTTGTGTCATCCAACTCATAGACACTTGGGAGAAAGAGGTCCAAGGTCGCTCAATGACCTTGTTGCCCTACACAACAAGAGATCAATAACTCACCTAAAGTCTGTATTTCTAGACTCGCGGATTTAGACCCAGCCGAACTGGTCAAAAACCAATGAGGTCAAACCCAAACAATACAACCTCAAAGCACATGCAGTCAAATTGCATGTAACATACAAACACAAGCCTCCCAAGGCGCCCCCATGGAAGGGCCCAAAGTTGCCCCATGACCTCGCCTCCCAACGTATCAGAAGGTCGATAATCCACTCGAAGAACCTTGGTTCGACACCCACAAGCCCAAATCCTACCAGACAGCCCGGGAGGCTCACCCTAGCCTCGCAAGAGAGCCATGATAACTTTGGAGGGAGGATTCCTTGAGCTTTTATTCATATCGAATATGATTACGAAGCAATGTGTGGACAATTCGCACACAAGGAATACAAAAACTAATACCACCACACCCTAGTGGTGGTATCACTGAAAGGCCCTCAGGCGATGATACTATAGAGGAGGTGAGATGAAACAAAAAACAAACTCGCAAGCCCCATAGTGTCGTAGCCCCAGGGAATAGAGCACCAGGAAGAAGAGAGCGGCAGGACTGCCTAGCTCCAACAGGCACCTTGGCAACCACTTCGGTGCCAAGATGGAGCAAAAGGGAGGCCAAAGTGCAGCCATGTCACAAAGGCTACACTGCCCCCTACACAGCAGTCATGCCATCCTCTCATTCTCTACTCACAAGATCCCTTCTGGCACCGGCCGTTAAAAAGGGCAGTTGCCTCCCTCTCTCATCCCTATGCTCTCTCCATGGGAAGGTGGGAGAAATTTGCAACTACAACCATGTATGATGCAAACGAAAGAAAAACCCCAATTTATAGGTCCAAAGGTGGTTCAAACGGCTAGGGGGCCCCGTGCTATGTGGCACACCACGGAGGGCCATATCCAAGGTCAGATGCACGCGTAAGGGCAAAGAAGTCTAGGCTTCTCAAAATAGGAGCCATAACAGGGGTCAATGAGACCACGCGGCTCTGCCTAGGTCACGAACCCCAAAACACGACACACTAACATGGCAGGGCTCATTGATCAAGAATCACATCGTCAGGACACCCTGATAGGATGAGGCACAACATCCACCTAACGCATTGAATACACCGATCCGCAAGGGGGTGAGCAACAAAGCTCAGAAAGGTAGCGACTATGAATTCATGCTCCAACGCACGTGCACATCAGCGCTTTCATGACCACTTCATGATCACAAAAATGCTCGGGGGCTACTATCAGGTTTGTAACCCCAGGGTGTCTCAATGCACCGATTAATTAGCAGGCCGTGTGACCCGCAACACAATGGCTAACAAAGGCCCGAATGACCAAGGCCTAGTGAAAGCCCAGCAGAGCAGGCAAGGTGCCAAGGCTAGGGTAATTCCCGACCCCTTCCATTTGCCTTATCACATAGCTCGTAAGACGCATGACCTCTCCTCATCACGACCCCTGAGTGGGATGGGGGAAGGTCGAGCACAGCTAGGCGTGCCTGCTCTAATAAGAGCAGCATACCGCACTAACCCCATAAGGACCAAGTGGATGGCAGTCACCTCGGCCCAATCAGACACCATCCTTGTGCCATGCCGCACTGATGAGACAACATCATGCCACGGTGGCAATAGGTACAATACCCGTCGTCCAAATATGGACCGACTATACACTTGTATGATCCCACCCACTATGGGATGGGATCCATGACAAGGGACTCCATGAAAGGGCCATCCAGATCGACAAAGTGCCCTGACCCCAAAGATCAGGGTCGTGGCCCTCGGCCCCGCGAAGCGACCAAGCGAACGATGACCCAAGGTAGCTACCCACTTCGGGTAAGACTCCCCTAGGAACCAGGAGATGATGATGAAGGCCACAATGGATACCGCATTGCATAGGACGACTGACAAACCACCATCAAGGCTACAGTGCTACCATGGCCAGCACAGTAGTGCCACATCACATCCTGCCACAACATGGCCAAAAGACCATGATGATAGCCACGACTGGATGTGGACCAGAAGATGGCATAGCTTCCAAGCCAAGTTAGCTAGGCCCTCCCTCTGGCTCTCGACCCTTTGGTCGGAAGAACCTCCTCTTTGCACAAGCCCCGGTCCCAAACTCTATGTAAGGGCAGCCAGGGCACCCATCTGGATGATTCTACATCCCCTACCATTTCATTCATTCACCATTATAGTAGGGCTCCTGGAGCTTCTCTTTGGGCAGCCCTTCATCTAGCATAGGTCCTTCCACATCTTCCACCTTTCTTGCACCCTTATTTTGAGAACTTCAGAGCATTCAAGCGAGGAACACGCACTCGATCATCTCTGAGACCAGCGAAGGGCTCTGGCTTGAACCAGTATAAATCCTCGTATCTATTGGATGCTACCATCGTCTTCCTAGAGCAGCGCGGCAATCGTATAAGTTTACTAGTCCGGTTTATAAAACACCGACAACGCTACTCGGGACACCATCACCGCACTCTGCTCGTAGTGCCACCACCATGGGCGTCGTCATCGCTACTACGCATCATTTGCACCTGCTCACGCACATTGTCGCAACAGCCGCACGACTCGCCTTGCACCCATTCCGAATGCAACACTTCAAGAGCCACCACGCTAGTGTTTGTGAGGTGGTCGTGGTGCTGGAGCATGAGGACGGTGCTGGCTCAGGCTCCAGCGGTGATGGCCTCAGCCAGGCCACCATCAATGTGCTCCTAGAGTTCGCGTATGGTGAGCTGCCGGAGGCGCCGCCACCGCTAGCCGGAAGGGCAAGGTGAAGGCGGCCAGGCCGTTCGACTGCATCGTCTGCCTTTGTCGCACCAAGCTCTCTGCGTGCCACCTCGCCACCGCCGTGGACGTGCCATTATCCGTCGGCCTAGAGCAGAAGCCACCTTAGGACCAGGCGCCAGACGCCGAGGCCGCGAGCATCATCGTGCTCCTGGTTAGGCTCGACCGGTTCAAGAGCGCAGACGCCGTCGCCGAGTCTAGCACTAGCGCCACCAACCGCATTGATGGGCGGAGGTGCTACTCAATGGGATTTTACTAGTATGTGCTCGCCGATGAGCACCTGCTGGTCACCGTATGGCAGCAAGTGGATACCCGGTGGTCTCTACGCCGACAACGACCTGCCATGGCCACCGACGGCGAAGGACAATCATGCCCACAACCTGTTTGACAAAATGCATTGGCTAAGAGTTGCTTTAGATGGATAAGTCAGCGAGCCACGTCAGTATGAGAAGCCCACGTGGAGGGTATGGACCTAAGTGATACAACATAAAAAATTTATGGACCAAAAAATTCACTTTCAAAGTTGATGGATCTAACTGAAACCTTCTCACAAGTTAATAAATTTCCAGTACATTTAACTCTATCCAACTACTACGCTCTCCTATCCAACTTACCATATCATATGATATGCACAACTGGATCATACATTTTGGACGATTGGCATCTTGATCGAATTTAAGATGCCTAGTGTACTGTACACTAGGAATACCATACTGCAGAGAACGGCACATAATGGCCATATTACAGTTTACCGCTCACGTCAAACAAACTAGGCATGCTAAACGGGTTCTAATTAATTATGAAAAATTTTACAATGGTTTTATATATATGCATTCCTCCTGGACGTGATGGGTGCGTGAACACACGTTACCACACGTGAAACATTTGCAATCAATGGTCCGCACCACCATAGTGATCATCGAAACGTCCACAGCATGGTGGGGGCATGCACAAGACCCATAATCATATTCTCTTCCATTGTCCTTTTGTTTCAATTTTATTTTAGTTCCGGACAAAATGGATCTTTTCATCATCGTGATCCGTCATCATATCTATTGGATGCTATCATCGTCTTCCTAGAGCAGCACGGCAATCGTATAAATTTACTAGTCCAGTTTACAAAACACCGACAACGCTGCTCGGGACACCATCACCGCACCCTGCTCGTAGTGCCACCACCATGGGCGTCGTCGTCGCTACTGCGCGTCGTTTGCACCTGCTCACGCACATTGTCGCAACAGCCGCACGACTTGCCTTGCACCCATTCCGAATGCAACACTTCAAGAGCCACCACGCCAGTGTTTGTGAGGTGGTCGTGGTGCTGCAGCACGAGGACGGCACTGGCTCAGGCTCCAGCGGTGACGGCCTCGGCCAGGCTGTTCGACTGCATCGTTTGCCTTTGCCGCACCAAGCTCTCTACGCGCCACCTCGCCACCGTCGCAGACGCGCCATCATCCGTCGGCCCGGAGCAGAAGCCGCCTTAGGACCAGGCACCAGACGCCGAGGCTGCGAGCAGCATCGTGCTCCCGGTTAGGCTCGACCAGTTCAAGAACGCAGACGCCGTCGCCGAGTCTAGCACTAGCGCCACCAACCGCATCGACGGGCGGAGGTGCTACTCGATGGGCTTTTACTAATACGTGCTCGCCGACGAGCACCGGCTGGTCACCGTTGGCAGCAAGCGGCTACCCGGCGGTCTCTACGCCGACAACGACCTGCCATGGCCGCCGACGGCGAAGGACGATCATGCCCACAACCTGTTTGACAAAATGCATTGGCTAAGAGTTACTTTAGATGGATAAGTTAGCGAGCCACGTCAGCATGAGAAGCCCACGTAGAGGGTATGGACCTAAGTGATACAACATAAAAAAAATTATGGACCTAAAAATTCACTTTTCAAAGTTGATGAATCTAACTGAAAGGTTAATAGATTTTCTGTACATTTAACTCTATCCAACTACTACTCTCTCCTATCCAACTTACCATATCATATGATATGCACAACTGGATCATACATTTTGGACGATTGGCATCTTGATCGAATTTAAGATGCCTAGTGTACTGTACACTAGGAATACCATACTGCAGAGAACAGCAGATAATGGCCATATTACAGTTTACCGCTCACGTCAAACAAACTAGGCATGCTAAACGGGCTCTAATTAATTATGAAAAATTTTACAATGGTTTTATATATATGCATTCCTCCTGGACGTGATGGTACGTGAACACACGTTAGCACACGTGAAACATTTGCAATCAATGGTCCGCACCACCGTAGTGATCATCGAAACGTCCTCGGCATGGTGGGGGCATGCACAAGACCCATAATCATATTCTCTTCCATTGTCCTTTTGTTTTAATTTTTTTCAGTACCGGACGAAATGGATCTTTTCATCATCGTGATCCGTATGGCTAATAACTGATTATCAATAAATGCAATTCATGGGGTCAGGATAACTTATTCCTAGTCACATAACCAAAGAGCGAGCGATGATATTTTTTTTTAGATAACGGAAAAGCGATGATATAATTGGATTGAACCTTCTTCTAGGAAAAAAAAAGATCAGAAAAGGTGATTTCACTTTAATGAGTCGGCACACTTTAAGGGGTGTTTTTTTTTCTTTTTTCTTTTTTGTGTTTCTGTCTTCCAGGGACAGTGGGGACTAAAGGGAAAGCAACGTGAAAAGGGGATAAGACTTTTATGAAGAATTAGAGCCTTAAAGGAGTGTAAAAAGATGATATGATGTTTAAAAATGTATGTAAAAGAACAGACATTTTTTATACGGAAACAGCGGGGAGTAAAAAACTAATGGACACATCACCAAACGCACGCACCAGCAGCTAGACAACTCATTCGTGAGATTAACTAAATATATAACCTGTCTTTTAGTGATTTTGATGCGTTGGATGGAATTTGCAACCATAAGAAACACAACCATACGAAACGCAAGGTGCCAAAAGTTGACGGATCAGTCAACTGCTAAGCGCTGCTTTCGGGCTGATCAGAATGGAAAGGCCAGCCACTGAAAATCTGAAAAGGGTATTTAGTACTGCACCAACGGATCGGACTATCGGAGTATACTAGGCACAGCTTCACAGAGGCCTTATTTAGGTTCTCTCTGTCCCATCAAATGATTAGGCATATGCATAGAGTATTAAATATAGACTAAAAATAATTAATTATATATTTTGTGATTAATTTATGAGACGAATCTTTTAAGCCTAATTAGTTCATGATTTGATAATGTGACAGTAATACATATGCTAATGATGAATTACTTAGACTTAATAAATTCGTCTCGTGGATTACTAACAGATTCTGTAATTTATTTTTTTATTATATGACACCCCTATATGATATCTTAATATAACACTCCAAAACTTTACACCCTAAATTTAAACCCGACCTAAACACGTGTGGAACAAAATGAACAAGAGGATATATCACAGCATCTAATCATGGCTGTTCCATTCCATTAGCATTATTTATTTATATTCGCTCTGTATCAGCTTCACCTACCACGCCACGAGCACGAGGGTCGATGGCGATCTGGCCTGCCGCGCCAGCCTGGCTCGCAGCTGCAGCATGCCCCCTTAGGCTATTCGCACTCGTCCACCTCTATTTTCATCTCTAAAAAGGAATATTCTATCTTAGTCATCGAGATTCTCTACTCTATACCCATTTCTCCCGCACCCGTATTATCTCTATCCTATACTCTATACCCACTATTCCATATTTTATTCTCCTCCATACCCCTTTCTCTCTCTCCCAAACTCTCTCTCACTCTTGCTACAGCGTTTGGCGTGTGAACAGCCGGCCTCTAGAAATAGCGCTCGCGCAGCCAACCGCTACGTGCGCGTGCGCTTTACAGGCGCGCGTGCGCGATGCAGGGCCCTTTAGCGTCCAGCGGTGCGGACAGCCTTAGGAGCCGCTTCTGAGAACGTAGAGTGTGTACCACTGTATCTCGTGTTATCAAAATATAGACCGTAGTTTAGAGTTTTTGACATTCTTCGTTAGGATCTCCCGTGATCATCGGTAAGAGTTCCTTCTTTTTATATGTATATAGATACATATATATACAAAACGATCTTCCGTGATGCGCCTAGCTGTGATCAAAACTGAATCAGGCAGCCGGCAGTTCGTCTCTCGCGACTGCCTGCAGCCAAGCAAGGTTAGAGCATATCCATCATATTGAGAATACTCAATTCTGATTTGGTAAAAAAAAAAAAACAGCTCCAGGATCTCTTTTAATTTGGTGAAAATGCTCCTAGCCAGGCTGCCGGCCACTAGCTACCGGTAAAGTGCCTTCTTGAGACGGTCTTAAAAAAAACTCATTTGAGCATGTAAACCTAAAATAGATGAGACCTAAAATTAGCCTCCAATAAAGTACCTATATAGGAGACCTATTTTGGGTTGCCTGAGAGGCATAACCTAAATATGAGTATTCTCTCTCCTAAAAACCCATTAGCAGAAAGAATTTTCTTTTTGATCTTGTTATTGGAGAAGATACTGAATATGTATTGAACCTTTTTATCTGTAACGCTACTTAAAAGATGAATAAATTTTATATTTTAGGTGTTATTGTTGGAGATAACCTAAGCGCACTGATACTGGGCTAAGGCCACGTCTGCACCTGGATAACTCAAAAGCTGACGACGACTCCTGGGCTGAGGCCTGACTGCTGAGGGCATCCCTTTCTGCTGACGAGGTCACGCGAGCGACCTCCAAATGGCGAGAAAATTTTGTATTTGGTTCTAAAAATAATGCTTCTTTTTTATTTGACATCAAAACTGAAAATCTTTCCTATATGTCCTGAACTTGAGTTTTTCTTTTCTATTTGACACTTCCGTCAGTTTGGGTTGTTAACGGTATCAAGTCCTATGTGAAAAGTCCGTTTTACCCCTAGAGTTTTTTACTAGTCCTGGCATCCCATGGTTAATATTGCTATCTTTTATGAAACATGGAATGCCAGGACCAGTAAAAAAACTCTATGGGTAAAACGGACTTTTCAGGAAAGAAAAACTCGAGTTCAGGACATATAGGAAATATTTTCAGTTTCGATGTCAAATAAGAAAAGAGCATTATTTTTAGGATCAAATACAAAATTTTCTCCCAAATGGTTGGGTCTCCGTCTCGCCATTTAGGAGCTGAAGTCAAGCTGAAGCTGGCCTTATTTTTCAAAGTCTCCTGCGTGATGCATGCAGATAAGCACATGCGCCAATCAATCCGTATTCGGTAAGCAGTCGCCATTAGGTGAAGATTTGCACGATTGCATCCAGCACTTATTTTTTCAAAAGATTGCATCTACCAGTAGTACGTACCGCCTTGAGGTCAACAGTTTCCACTGCCCTGAGTGCTCTGATTATTTTTTGCTCGAGTCCACTGCTTTGGAATGCCAGCTATTTCGTTCGTTCCTTGGTGGTTTCCGTTGTCCAGTGACAAACTCTGATGCTGCCCTCTTTCGCAATGCCTGTCTATTCTGCGTAATTAGGAGACATAAAAGTTAACTATTTTTCCCTCTGTTACACAAACGGAGCGTGGCACGATCGTTTATCTTTCGGGCGAAACATGCCCCCCTTCTTCAAGACATGAGCGAACTGGGCCGAGCTAGGCTCGGGGCCTCGGGCCATATCTATCAGGGAAAAAGTAGCAGTTTCGGGGAAAAAAGAGGAATTAAAGTACCAACTACTGAGGGACGAATAGACGGTTTTAACTAAAATCATAAACACTACATAAACTTTAATTAGTATATCATCGAACCCAAAAATGCTACTCTTGCTGAGCTAGGTGAAGATTTTGTAACCTAGGATGATAATCAACAATTTAATGTATAATAAGATAAAGTGATCAGATTAAATTGCATGAAAGAAATTTGAGCATAAGAGATAACCAATAATCACTAGACAAAACTTTATCCATGTGGCCGGACCGTCTAACGCTTATTTCTCACGCGCACCACAGAAAATACTTGTTGTAAGTCCTTCAAAGAATGACCAGCGAACCGTCCATGCAGGCTATCAAACAATATATGGTACCGACTTTCTCACGCACATCACAAAACAACCAGTTGCTTGACTCTGCTCGGAGAAGACTTGTGGTTGTGGACCGTCCACGCCATAGCACTGGACCGTCCTTGCTACACGATCAAACCAATCAAAGATCCTCCTTAAAACGGTGAAGTCAGGACTATCCGCCATATCAGAGGTGGACAGTCCTAAGTTAACAATCAGTTGCCCCTTTTCAAGTGTCACTCATCCCTATACCTGCAATGTATCACTTGCAAATTGGCACTAGAGAACCATCAAATAAATGAGCATTAACACCTTTTGGTAGTATGACTATATAGTCTACTAACCTAGTCATATTTCGTCATCTATAAATAATTACCTCATGAAACCCTAAAAAATCTTGAACTCCAAAACCATTGCCTCATCTTGAAATTTGTCGATAAGCTCTTCTATGGCGTCCATGCTCCGTGGCAGGATTGGTTACTGCAAAATGATTCTATCTTATCGGATTCCCATTCTGCTCCTCCTTCCAACCTATGTCGACGTTCACGATGGGGGGCCGCCACCTCCTTCTGGTACTATCATTGGCATCACTCTGGCCCCATTGCTTCTACCCACCTAGCCTTATTTTCGCACACTTTAATTTGGGAGCGTATAAGTTATATGCGTTGATTTATTCTAAAGATTTTAGGAAGATTTACGTATTGAATACCATGTGAAATCAAAATTGTGACCGAGCAATACTGCAAAAACAAGGAATAGTACTCTAAGAATCTTCAAATAGGGAGGCCAATGCTTAGCAGCCTGGAAACATGAGAGTGGACACGTTCCGAGAACATCGTTCTGATTCGTAGAATAAGAACACGATGGAACATCGTTCCGAACACTGGTGGAGCGTGATCCACACCATGGGAATGACTACCCACTTGGGACGCTTGCTACCGTTGCCGCATCGTGGAGGCGTGGAATGACGATTGGCCTGGATTTTGCATGGGTGTGTTTTAGCCTTTTTGTTCCAATGGATAGTCACAAGTTGTTGATGAAAATCTGAGGCCCAAAATTCAATAAATGGAAGAAACAACGTACCACGTATCGCCCTCATTCGCTTCGCTGAAAAAGACGGATTACCATAGAAGCGAACAGCTCCATCGCGTCCAGTACCACGACGCCCAACCTTCCGGGATCTTGGTTGCAGTGATAGCAACAATCACTTTACTTATTGCGTGGCAGTAATTCGATTCACCGGCCCACACGATTACACAAACACAATAGTAGTCTCTACACACATGGTCTCGTGCCACTCCGCTCGTATACACGACTGCTTATTCATGTACCAGCTCGTACGTAGCACTCCTAGTAGCCTGGTGGTACCAATCGCTCAGATGGAGATGCTGTTGGGAATGCCCTTGGCGGTGAGCCCGGCGGCGGCGCCACTGTGGTCAGAGGTGTTGGGGTAGAGCAGCATGTAGGGGAACTCGGCGGGCCCGTTCCTGTTCTTCAGCTGCGTGTCGCGGTTCTCGCCTACCACCTTGCCCTCGATCTCCACCAGCGCGTCGCTGAACCGCTTGAACGCCGCCTGCGCTCTGGCGTCGGAGGTCCACTCGGGGGTGTCGCGCTGCCCGAGGTACACCTCGTCGGAGTAGTGCTTGGAAAGGATCTCGATGAGCGAGATGCCGATGATGGTCTGGATCTGGCTCGTGATGGTGTGGATGAAGCCGCGCTCCGGGTCGCGCTCCAGCTCCTCGTACTCCTTGCTGCCCGGCGCCGGCATCCGGCGCCGGCTCACCGTGGGCCGGTTCGGGAGGTACCCCGCGTACGGGTACTGGCCGAAGTTCACGGCGGCGTGCAGCGCCGACGCGATCCAGATGATGGTGGTGCAGGCGCTGGCGAGCTCCGACACGGCCTGCATCTCGGGCCACCACGGCGCGTCCTTGAGGTCGCCGTGCCCGACCTCGCGCACCTCCTTCCACCACGCCTGCAGCTCCTCGTCGCCCCGCAGCGCGGCGTCGTCGGGGTAGTAGATGGCCAGGTACTCGCCCACCCACTGCTCGATGGCGTGCCAGATCGCCAGCCCGTCGTTCGCGTACGGGTAGTCCTGGATCAGCAGCCGCACCTTGTAGGGGCTCGACGGGTCCGCCACCGCCACGCCCCGCTTGACGAGGTCGGCGGGGAGGCCCTGCTCCGTGAAGTTCCAGCTCTTGTACACCGCGGAGGACATGGCCAGCGCGTACTTGCCCGGGAACACGGTCATCTCGAAGATGCCGCCGCCGTTGATGAGCGTCTGCCGCGCCAGCGCGTTGATGGTCATGGTGTCGCGGAAGTGCGGGTGCAGGAGCTTGTGCACCGGGTGCGTCACGCTCAGCTGCCGGTTCGTCGCGATCACGAACGGCTCCATCACCGCGTGCGTGTTCAGCCTGCACGAGATCTCCGGTGGTTGATCAGGAAACGCATGCATTTCGCGGCAACGACTCAATGGTGATTAGATAATGAATGCCATTTTATAGGAGTAGTAGTTCATACCAGTGGCTGATCAGCTGGTGCCAGCCGGAGTCGTTAACGGCGACATAGGCCTTGGCGAGCTGCCACACCCAGGCCTCGACGCCTGTGGACGCCGGCGTGTAGACCTTGCTCTTGGCCTTGGTGAGGCCTCCGTCGATGTACGGCTCGCTGAGCTCGATGGCGAGCGGCGCGAGCCTGCTGTCGCCGCGCAGGAAGAAGAGCGTCCTGGTGGCGTAGATGAAGTTGCCCTCCAGGTTGTTGACGTCGATCAGGAACGGCATGAACCGGTCGTGGTGGTCCAGGATGTAGAGCCTGTTGCCGTCCAGCGCCTGCTGGACCGTGAGGCCCTCCAGGTTCTTCTCGATGTGCTCCGCCGTGATCGTGCTGGTGTGGTCGCCGTACTTGCTGGGATCGAGCGTGCTCTTCGGCGGGAACTCCTGTGATCGTGTTCGTCAGGCACGCATTCCATGCATTTCGTGTCGTTTTCGACCCACTTGTGTCTTGTGAAGCCACCATTAATTAACAGTTACGCATTTGGCACAGAGTGAGTGACTCACCGTGAGGCGCGTGATCACCATCGGGTTGACGCCGGCGAGCACCTCCCGCGCGAACTCCTCGTCGGTCCTCCACGCATTCTTGTCCTCTGTTCCGTGCAACGTACGCAAACAGTCAGTCAGTCCTTATTAGGAGCATCAATCACTTTGTGAGCACATGCATGCAGACAGCCGTGCCTTTGATGATCTCCGGGATGGGGAGCTTGAGCAGGTAGTCGCCGCCGGCGGGGAGGAGGTCCTTGACGAGCTGGAGCGGGAAGAGCTTGCGCATGTCCTCGAGCGCCTGGATCTTGGGCAGCTTGATCCCGCCCTCGTACAGGTTGATGATGTCCTGGAAGGAGTCGAACTCGCCGGGGCTGGTGTCCACGTACGTGCGCACCGCCGGGATGATCCCCTGCGTGATCGCCTTGATGGAGTAGCCCAGGAAGTCGGACATCTTGAGGTGGCCGAACCGCTCGTCCCGCGGCACGTAGATCTGCTCCACCAGCGACAGCCGGCTCTCCGAGTTGGGGTCTGCGGGTCAAGTCAACGCGCGTCAGCCAGTCAGTCAACTCTCCTGCAGCAAATGCAAATGTTTCGTCCGAGATCGAGGCGCACGGCGCACGCACCGGTGTTGGTGGGCTTGCGGCCCGTGCGGCAGCGGCGCGGGTAGGGGTGGTCGGCGGAGCCGCCGAGGACGGGGCGCGGGTTGCCGCCGTCAGGCTTGCCGAGGTCGTTGTAGACGTCGTAGCGGTACACGCGGTCGTGCTCCTGGTAGGGGCCCTGCTGGTCGTCGCCCCGGAGGTTGCGTAGCTCGTCGTCGCGGTAGGGCTTCAGCGCCGTCGGCATCTGGCTCGGCAGGTACGTCTGCGACGGCGTTTTTTTTTTCCGGCACACAAAAGACAAAAAGATCAACATGTTGACCGACTGACGGACGTTTAGAAAACAACCCAAGTTGATTGATCAAGACTCTACTCCTCTCTTATTAATTAAATAGTTAAGGACACATGTTAACCGCTGATTTGCTTGACTGACCATCGTGGTGACTTTTCTGTCATCTCGAAAGTAAACATGAGTGGATTGGCATCAATCTTTACTTTAACCTTTTCTTTAAAGTGAATTATTATCTCGGGGCGATGGCCGGCAACCAACCAGGTTAGTAGTTTGCTGCGAGTCACGTGAACTCACATGCCTCGCGCTCAGCGACCGTCAGAAGATTTCAGAAGATCATTCTAGCTCTATAGATTCTTCACCTACCGTGGCAGTTAGTACCACTTCAATGAATTTTCTTCACCATACCCATGTCCTTCTCCGACCTACTGTACTGTACGCCAATCGACGACATGGCGGCTACATTTTCTTAAAACAACTACTAGTAGAAAAAAGAAATGTATACACTTGATATAATCATATAAACATATATGAACCGATTGAGAAAGACTTGAACAGCAGCAGATGCGGCCGCCAGGAATGTCAATGGCGTCGCGGCGATCGACTTACATCGTTGGAGAAGAAGACGCGGTTGTAGCGGTACTTGCCCACAGGGTACACCCATGAGTTGGCGACGAAGGTGATGGTGCCGCTGCCGGGGACGTCGTCGAGCGTGATGGTCTTGAGGAAGAACTCGGCGGTGTGGTGGTTCTTGATGATGACCGCCCCCGGCACGCCCAGCTTCTCCACCTCCCAGTTGAACGTCACGCCGAACTTGGACTCGCCGGTCGTCCGCGACGGCAGGCTCGTCAGCCACTGCTCCAGGTTCGCCTCCGCCCCGACCCGCCCGCGGTTGCCGTTGTCTGCACAGAGCAAAAGCACGCGCGGTGGCGGCCCATGTGGGCGATGATGAGTCGATCGATATGGTTCGTATACGCGTCGGGCATGCATGCACGCGCGCGCGCCGAGATACATGGTCCATAGTGCTACAGTAATAAGACTATCTCCAACGACGTCATCCAAAATAAAATACGAGACTATTTTCATATTTGGGTAAAGCTACAGGTAAAGGATTCGATATTTATTTTGGTTTTCTCCAACAATAGGACCCAAGAGAGAACACTTTCTACAAATAAGTCTTTAGGAAAGAGCATACTCGTATTTGAATTGTGCCTCTATTGTAACCTAAAATAAATCTCACATATAAATATTCTATTGGAGACTAATACAGTATCATCCACCGCACGTTTTAGGTATGGATCTCCACGCGAGTCATCCATTGAAGACAGACTCAATCATTGATAAAAGAATCTACTCTGTTCAAAGTAGGAATCATCGTCTCTGAACTCTTGTTACTACTGTGTTCTTTTCTACTTTGCTAGCCAGCATCTGGTGCTCTGCACCTTCGCTGTCTTTTTCTCGGTGTCTCTCTCTGGATTCTTTTTTCGTTCTTTCTTTCCATGTTCCCTTAAAAAAAGATGACCGAGGGGCGAGGACCGAGGCAAGGTAGCCGAAGCAGCATATAGCCGCCCAAACAGTATGCTTGGTGCTTGCTTGCTTTGTATGCGGGGGGAAAATGCATGCACAAAAGGTAAAAGTACCCGAGACTCCGATCGAGAACTAGCTAGCTAGAGCCTAGAGAGAACGATCAAGGGAAGGAGAGATCAGAGAGGGTGCCGGCGCCGGCGGTACTCAAATACTCAATACTCACTGGCGTCGACGAGGGTGGAGCTGATGAGCTGGCAGGTGACCCCCTTGCCGAGGAACTCGCTGATGCTGTCGATGACAGTGGCGCCGAAGTCGTTGAGGTCGAGCACGTTCTTGCGCATGAGCACCACCGTGCCCTTGAGCCGCGCCTGCTTGTTCGCCCCCGTCAGCCCGTCGATGATCCCGCTCAGCATCTTCACCACCCGCTCCAACTAGCTGCTCCTGCTGCCGGCTGCCGCCTTGTGCTTTTGCAGTGGTGTTTGGTGACTGTGAGGCTGTGGGAGGCCGAGCCCGAGCCGGGGGATTTATAGCGAGCGAGAACGCGAGAGGCGAGAGCTGGAACGGAACGGGGCGCGACGCGAGCACCCTGCACCGATTGTCGATCGACTACGGCTGCGTGACGTGCCCGTGTGCGTCTGGCGCTGCAAGGACTACTGGTGGGTAGCAGTTGGCTACCGTGTGTGTTAGAGCGTAATTAATGCGGTTTGATTATTGGGCCAGACGGACGTGAATGGTGAATGGTGCAGGATGCACCTGCGTGTACCTGTGCCCGTCGGCCTCTTCCGCAGCGTCGCTTCGTCCCGCCGCGTAGCATGTAGCAACGCCGGCCGCCGCGGCTCTTAATTGGCTGGCCGTACGTATCGGGCCACCGGCCCCGACGGCGACGTGCCAGCACCGACTTGTGTTGCGCGTGTCATCATAGTACAAAATTACGAACGATTACGGTCGGTGTTCGCGAGACCGGCTCGCGCGCGGTCGCGCCGGCCGGCAGCGGCAGACCGTGTGCGTGCCGCGCGAGACGGCAAAAGGCGCGGCCGCTCTCCTACGCGCCGGTTGAGGCATGCCGAGCGCGCGAAGCGGGCGTACCGGTGCCACTGGTAATTCGACCTTGGGCGCGTGAAGTTGTGACTTTGTGAGGGGTCGGTTCGACGATGCAGGGACACAGCGAGCCGCGGGGCTCGATTCGTCCTTTCAGCAAGCCTGTTTTTCAGAGAGACGGCAAAAGCTTTACCGTGAATTATTATATATTTTTTAATGAAGAAAATAAAAAATACAAGTTTTGTTCTAGTTTTTTTTAAGATCAGGCAAAAAACCACCGACTGAGATAGTGCACCACTCACCCCTGACCAACTCAACATGCTTAAACTTGAGTCAACTTGGTCGAAAATAACCCAACTAGCAACTCGACAAAGCTAATGACTAGCTAACCACTAAGCAACTAAGAACAACTCCAACTGAGAAGCCAACTAGCAAAAACAACTTGAGCACCGAATACCATCACCTACCTTTGGAGAAGCGTCATGACAGACGACAAGAGAACAACAACGGAAACTAAATAGACCAGCAAAGCCTCCAAGAAGGAGCATCGACAAGCTAGCCCAACAAGAGAAGGTTTTCACCTGCAAACTCCAGCACAATAGAGGAGGATGCAAAAAAGGACGCCTCCAAAAAGGGAACGACGTCTGCAGTCGTCGTCGTCCAAGCCTTCGCCCTGACCTCAAGCAACCTCTACACCGCCGCCGCTAGAGACCCAGAGGTAGCCTGTCAGGAGGAAAAACGTCGGAAAGACACGGGGCATCCCCACCAAACCCCTAACGGCACTACACGCCCTGCGGGTGTCCCCGCCGCACGTGCAGGCACAGGAAGGTGCCCTCAACCCTACCAAGAAGGCAGGATGCGACGAGGATCAGCAGCAGCCCCGCCCGATCACCGCCCCTACGTACGTCGGCCAGTAGAGGTGCCGGGAGAATCCCGTCGGAGCAACTGCACCTCCTCCCGCCCCGCGCAGAGCTGGCAAAGCCAGCCAACAACAAGCAAATCCGGCCCGCTCCGCCACGTAAATCAGCCCAAGTAAGGAGGAAGGCAGATGGCAAAGAGGAAAGGCCCGAAAACAGAAGATGCCCTAGTCGTCCAGCCCAAAAACGTCCCGACACCCGCCAAACAGACCCTACATCAACCCACACCGCGCAGGGCCTCCAGTAGCCCCCGCGCTGAAATGTCGCCGTCTACACGCCGGCTCCTCGCCCCTCTGTAGATCTGAGCCAAACCATAGCAAAGGCACCGGATCCGGGCAAGAGGACGCCGGATCCAGCAAAGGGAGCGCCTGCTCTGATCATGGAAGCCAAATCAGGCCACCGCCGTCGCATCCCGCAGAAGGGAGCCGCAGTCGTTGCCAAAGAGAGGTGCTATCGCGCACCAGGTGAAGCCACACTCCACCACCTGGCAGTCGACGCCCGTCCAGACCCATGAATCCAAGCCACAGAACCTCGGATCCACTACACCCTAGCCGGAGATGTGCCGGACCTGTGCGGACCAAGAAGAGGGGAAGTGGTGGAGCAAGCAGAGGAGCGCCCCGCCGCCACCTTCCTTGCGGCCGCGCGAACTGGCGGCGCGCTTAGGTGGCAGCGAGGACGAGCAACGGCGGCTGGGAGCGCGGCGGCGGTGGTAGCGCTGGGGTTCCGCCCGAGTCGCCCCGTGAGGAGCAACGCGGGGGACATATCAATTACTGGTTCAAAAAACAGTAATCTCAGAAAACCTGTTTTCATATATTGTCTCCGGTACAAGTACCTAAAACTGCTCTCCTACCAGGGGTGACGCCTAGTGGCAGCCAAACTGGGCTTCTTCCCCTTGTCGTGTGAAGTTTCTAAGTGGTAAACTCATGTATGCTTGCTCTTTACTAATGAATCTACATGTCACCATGCCTGCAAGGATTGCAAGCATACTTTTCTCTTCACATTAGTTGCCTATTTCTTGGTCTTAGCAACCGTGAAGTTTTTTTAATACAGTTTGACTATGTCTTTATTTAAATTGCGCCTCCTTTATTATACTTCACCCTTTATTTTCTGGCAAATGCATGCTACCCCTCTCTGATTTACTTAGCCTCTACTCCCTCTATCTTAGGCCCCGTTAAGTTGAAGCCAAAAACCAAAATTTTTTGCATAGTATCCGTCACATCAAATCTTACGGCACATGTATGGAGTACTAAATGTAGACGAAAAAAAAACTAATTGCACAGTTAGCCGAGAAATCGTGAGACGAATCTTTTAAGCCTAATTAGTCCATAACTGGACAATTTTTGCCAAATAAAAACGAAAGTGTTACAGTAGCCAAAAGCCAAAAATTTTTAGAACTAAACGGGGCCTTAAAATAGAAGTAGCTATGGGATGCGTGTAGGTCAAACTTTCTCAACTTTGACTAGGTTCGTAGAAAATACATGTAACATTTATATCTCCAAATAAGTTTATTATGAAAGTATATTCAACGGTCTATCTAATGATACTAAGTATGCATTATAAATATTAATATTTTGTATATATATTTAGTTAAAGTTAAAAGTGTCTGACTTATCGGAAAGTGAGATTTTGGGACGGAGGGAGTACAATTTAACCAACACTATAGTATTTGCATAATTTAATCCAACATAGAGTTAACATATTATAAATTTAAGTTTTGAAGATCAAAAATCAAATGTCAAATTATCCACATCAATAAGAGAAACTAAAATAATGTGCATGTCAAATGCAACCACGTTATGACACACCATGACATGTCAAAAAATGCTCCACCAAATCATCACGAAGCTTCTCAAGCATAGTTCGGTTTTCAATCTCATTATGAATACACAAGAACTCACCCCCACAAAAGTGGATCACGTCGTTGATACTCCTCCACCATCTTGATCGTAGTCAAAGTCCTTTCCTCGCCCCCACTCATTTTCTATAAACATTTTGTGCAAGATTACAACATCAGTTATTATATGGTATATCAAATAGTGTCCTTGTCTCAAGTCATACAAGGTCCTCCTACCATGGCAAACCTATATTGGAGAACTCCAATTGCTCTCTCGACATCGTTCCTTGCAGCTTCTTGTGCTCATGTGAAGTGATTTTTTCTACTATCATGACACCATCTGCATGAGTGCAGGCTCGTCTTCGAGGAGCATTACATCGACGACGACTCGCGGCACCACTTCATCAATGGGTGTCATATATTATCTAGACTAAGAGAATGTTGCCCATGTCTTCACCTTTCCAAACTCAATCAATCATCTATTACATTTTAAACTTTGCAAATACTAAAAATCTAAATCTTACGGTACATATTTTATTTACTAGATCTACCTATTATTATTTATGATCAATGTCTAGGAAGGATACCTTTCGATATTTAGGATCAATGCTATAGAGAGACGGGGATATTGATGAAGATGTTAGCCATAGAATCAAATCAAGGTGGATAAAGTGGCGTCAAGCATCTGGTGTCCTATGTGACAAAAGGGTACCACAGAAGCTAAAAGACAAGTTTTATAGGACGACGATTAGACCTACTATGCTGTATGGTGCAAAATGTTGACCTACGAAAAGACGACATGTTCAATAGATAAGTGTCGCGGAAATGCATATGTTGCGTTGGTTTTGTAGTCATACAAGAAGGGATCGAGTTCGGAACGATGATATACGTGATAGATTAGGGGTAGCACCAATTGAAGAAAAGCTTGTTCAACACCGGTTGAGATGGTTTGGATATGTCCAACGAAGACCTCCAGAGGCACCGGTGCGTAGTGTAATCCTAAGCTAGGATAGTAATGTGAAGAGAGGCAGAGGAAGACCGAAGTTGACTTGGGTAGAGGCAATAAAAGGAGACTTGAAAGGATGGAATATACCCAAAGATTTAGCCTTAGATAGGAGTGCTTGGAAAAGAGCTATTCACGTGATTGAACCTTGATTGCTTCTGTTGGGTTTCAACTCTAGCCTACCCTAACTTGTTTGGGACTTAAAGGCTTTGTTGTTGTTGTACCTATTATTATTTGGATTATTAGTTGAAGTGAAAGCTCTAGTTTGGTTTTGGTGAAGTGATGAAACCCTAAGTGTTAACCTAGTTTATCAAGTGATCATGACATAGGTAGCACATTTCATGTGGTGAAGCAAATGAAGATCATGACATGATGATGGTGATGCCATGGTGATGATCAAGTGCTTGGACTTGAAAAGAAGAAAGAGAAAAACAAAAGGCTTAAGGCAAAGGTATAAATGGTAGGAGCTATTTTGTTTTGGTGATCAAGACATTTAGATAGTGTGATCACATTTAGGTTTGATAGTCGTACTATTAAGAGGGGTGAAACTCATATCGAAATACGGTTATCAAAGTGCCACTAGATGCTCTAACTCATTGCATATGCATTTAGGATATAGTGGAGTGCTAACACCCTTGAAAATGTTTGTGAAAATATGCTAACACATGTGCACAAGGTGATACACTTGGTGGTTGACACATTTGAGCAAGGGATACGAACTTCACCGATGGAGTGTTCGCCCGTAGAGTGCGGACACTCTGACGGTGCCACCGACGCCCTGGACAGAAAAGACGGAGGTCACTATAAGTGACCGGACGTTGGTCTCGGTTGGACCGGCGTATCTGGTCACTAGCAGCAGAGGGCGTGCAGCGTCGGTCTCTGACCGAACGCTGGAAGGCTACGTCCGATCGTGAAAAGTCGTCTCTGGATGCTTACTGGAAACGATCGGACACTGGGGTTCAGCGTCCGGTCACTTTGAGCTGCTACGTTCAGTCATCACTTGACCATTGAGATCGGGCGATCAACATTTGAAGAGAGGGGACACGTGGCACGCATCGCGTGACTGGACGCTGAGGTCCAGTGTCCGGTCGATATGACCGGAGCATCCAGTCACCCCGTGTTGTGCCCAGTGAAGGGGTACAACGGCTCTATTTCATGAGGGCTTCTATTTAAGCCCCATAGCCGGTTCAAGCTCACTTTCTTGGCTATTTACATTGACATAGCAACCTGTGAGTTTAGCCAAAGCCCTACCACTCATCTTCATCATTGATTTATCATCTTTGTGAGATTGGGAGAGAATCCAAGTGCATTGCTTGAGTGATTGCATCTAGAGGCACTTGGTGTTCGTGTTTCGCTGCGGGATTCGCTTGTTACTTTTGGTGGTTGCCGCCACCTAGACGGCTTAGAGCAGCGAGGATCATCGAGCGGAGGGTGGTGATTGTCTCCGGCTCTAATCGTGGTGATTGTGAGGGATTCTTGACCTTTCCCCAGCGGAGAGCCAAAATGTACTCTAGTGGATTGCTCGTGGCTTATGTGATCCTCATCTTGTGTTGGTTGTGCAGCACCCTATTGAGGGTTTGGCATGTGATGCCAATTAGCTCGTGAACCTCCAAGTGAGTGAATCGCCACGACGAGGAGTAGCTTGCCGGCAAGCAAGTGAACCTCGGTAAAAAATCATTGTGTTCATCATTTGATTCTGAGGTGATTGGTCTTCATTGGTATTCATTCTTATGATTGATTGGCTCCTTCTTCAATACGGCGGTATAAACAAATTGCTCACTCTCTTTACATTACCACAAACTAGTTGTCAAGCTCTTTAGTGTAGCTAGTTGTGAGAGCTTGTTAGTTTGGTTAGTGTGGCTCTTTAGTTAGCTTTTGAGAGCACACTAACTTAGTGTAGTGTCATAGCTATTGTGTGGATAGAAACTATATAAACTAAAATTGTGGTAGGTGGCTTGCATTTTTAGTAGGCTAGCGCAACACTTGCTTTGCCTCATAATTATCTAACCGGTTTGTTAAGTGTTGTTGTAGAAATTTTTTATAGGCTATTCACCCCCCTCTAGCCATTAGGACCTTTTCACTAAGCCATGGTTACATTGCAACAGAAATAAAATATATACTTATACTTCGTACTTTTTTTGTTACCAACAACAATAATGGTGCAGTAAAACAACCACATTTTCTTATAATAGGTCTATTGAACAGAGAAGTGTATAGAGGCATGGTAACAAGTAAAGAATTGTAGATGAATGGATCATACCATCCTCTGCCTCGTGGGGATATTAATAGTGTACAAGGTTACAAAGTTATATATTTTGTCTGGTTCAAAATATCTAGAGTTTACATAATCATAAGGAATGTTCTAGAGTAAAGGTATTTTGTGTGTTGCTTTGGATATATATTTGCCATGTGGCATCAATCCTAGATGGTAGCCTGTCCACAACAGTGCCGGTGTGGGTGTTGGAAATGGAGAGACTTTGTGGCAAACATAAGCCGTTTGTCATCCTAGACTGGCCAACCGGTTCATGTTGCATCGATCCTAGATGGTAGCCTCTCCATAGCCGTGTCGGTGTGGGTGTTGGAAATGGTGAGACTTTGTGGAAAACCTAAGTCGTTTGTCATCCCAGACTAGCAAACCAGTTCACGTGAGGGCTCCTAGATCTGGGTTCTAGGCTCAACATAACTTCCTTTTCATGTACATTCTCTTGGTACCTACAATGAGCACCTACTACTTTTCAAGGAACCTAAGTAGATGCATGTATAGAAGGGCGGGCCTGGTGCAAGCGGTAGAGTCTTACCGCCTATGTCCGGAAGGTCCCGGGTTCGAGTCACGGTCTCCTCGCATTGCACAGGCGAGGATAAGGCACAGAGCGGGAGCTCTCTATACTGAGTACGTCCCCTTTTAAGTAGATGCATGTATAGAGATTTTTCACAAGCCGAGGGTTCCTTCATGGTAGGCTAGTTACTTGCCTTGGATTCCTACACATTGGCATTACTGCAACTATACATCCCATTGAGCATTGATTTACTTAAATGATGTGCTCAATTGCACAATCGGATATGTTTACTGCACGGACTATGTCATGCAACTAATTATGTTTGAATGCACTTTATTGCAATATATAAAATATCGAATCATGTGATGTGGATTAGAACTCGCTGTAATTATAGTATAATCTTGATGGTAGTGAGATATATGCAATGCATTAATAATATCAAATGTAAAATATTAGAAAGTAACCTTTATTTAAATGTAATAATAAAATGTATCAACAAAAAATAGAAAATAAAGACCACTGCCGGGTTAAACAGGTAGTAGTTGTGAGTTATTCTCCTAATTCATTTATGTTTCATGTATATACTTACGAGTAGGTCCTAACTCCTGAACAAGTTCATCTCTCTATTTTTAGAGGATTAAGTAAAATAATATGCAACATGTTTGTCGGTTGTACATGCCCTTAGTGATAGTGCTCATGTAACGCACTTCAATAATTAATTTAAATGCATTATCGTTGTGCTAAAAAAACTCATCCATTGTGCAATCATCAATAATCTACAGTACACACGACTTCTTTTGTTTAAGTTGTAAGATGTCATAGTTTAGATACGAACTAGACAAAAACTATAAAATACCAAATGAATGGTGATGAAAAACATATTTCAGTGTAGATTAAGTAGAGTGGTTTCTGCTTGGTATGAGATGCACACATTATAGAGTCGGGGACCTTTGTTCCATTATCTAAAAATGAGGTGCACGCATGCAAAAACCTAATTCCCGATTGTTTTTTTTGAACATGCAAGAAGACTCCATTACTCAGAACCTAATGCCAAATCATTGGACACCAGAACATTTATACAAGGTGGAATATTATCCATAATCGGATTAGTACCCGGACATAACTTCGCCCCAAGGGCAGCTAGACTGTGAGCAACAAGATTACAAGAATGGGGATTATGTGCTACGACAAAACTAGAGAAATTACTTTGTAGACACTCCTTCAGCTCCCATAGTAATCCACTAGCCGAGCTTCGGTCAAGAATGGGCGCATTGGCCGCTTGGGCCACCATCAGTGAGTCGGTCTCCAGGACCACCTTCTGAATCCCCAAGATCGTTGCCCATTGAAGAGCTTGTAAACAAGCAATGATCTTGGTATGAGCAAGCTTCTAGAACTTTTCCTAGCTTGCCATAGCCTGAACAAATAACAGTACCATCGCCTCCGCTCATGATATATCCCCACCCACCTGATAGATCCTCCTGGCTAAAAGCCCCATCACATTTGATCTTAACAAAATCGGGTGGTGGCTTAGACCTTGCCTATTTCCTTCGGCACAAATTCAGCTTGTACATTCTTCAGAGAAGCCCATTCTTCAGCATAGCAATTTACCAGCTGTGCAATCTGTCCCAGCCCTCTTAGTGCATCCCCTTCTCGAATCCTGCATCATTCTGACCACCAAATGTACATTAGAGTGATCACCCGTCGTTGCACATTTTCCTTCAGTTTCAGAATTTCCCATGAATGGCTATAATATATGTTAGGATCGGAAAAGCAATCTACTCCTATACTTTTTAATTACTGCAAATGTACTTGTACGTTACACAAAACCCAATATGTGTTAGAATCAGACTCGTATCATCGTTGGACGTGAGTTGTTCCAATACATTGTGAATCCTATAGGAAGAATCCTATAGGAATTCAATTGCATGATGCATGGCACTACTTGAAGCCTCATATCATTTGAATTTTTGCCCCAATAGCATGTGGAGTATCATAATTGCTTCCATTCTCTGTGTGCATCAAATGGACTGATCCTATGTAGCAACCATCAAAATAATCATCTATCTTAAGTATAGGAGGATGATACCCTGCCTTAGATGTCACTTCATCTATCTTAACTAATTTTAAGGCCCCTATTAATCTTGAAAACACCTACCGAAATGAATTTATTACTTGTTATTCTATCGTATTTGAACATAGTTGTACTTACATTGATAAACGTTTTGTGTCATATACATCATATGGCATGCCTAGCTTTGATCTTACAAGCTTTTGTTGTTTCTTAGTAAGTCCAGATCCCATTGCATTTCATCCATCGATGATTGTGCTATAAATTGAAGTTTTTCAGTGCAGCCTATATAGATTGTATAGCTTTTCTTTCAGTTCCGATGCCCCTCTTATGTCTTACTACCTCTGTAATTAGGTGTAACTTAACAAGACACGGTCTTCTAAATTATACTTTGATTATTTATTTATTCTATATTGTACTGTTTATGCTTTATAAATTTATGGTAAATGGATATTACATTTGATTGCAAATCTCAAAGTATCAAGTTTACATTATAATAATTAAAAATTATTGATAAAAAATTAAAATTTAAATATTAGAGATACACATGTGTGTCTTGTAAAAAAACATGGAGGGACTATATCGCCCAAATTGTACATTTGTGCTGCTAGTTACTCCTCGGTTCCAAAATAAATTCATATACAAAATCTAAGCATTTTAATGATGTATTTCATGATGTATAGTGATACTGTGATACTAATTTAGTCTTATAAATATTGATGCTCTTTTATGTACAGTTGATCAAACTCCAAATAATTTGATTAGTTTAGACGGACAAAGGCATCTTTAGTTACGGTTTGACACAAATTGGCACGAGCGTTGCCTTTTGTTAAGAGCGCAAGATCAAGTTTAGAACCCGTGAACTAATCATAGATCAGTTGGTTGGGTTCCTTGTGGTGGAACATGCCCACCTGGGTTTAAGTTCTCGATTTGACATGGGTGCTCGCATTTTCTTGAATTTCAAGATCCGCAGGCTCAATCCTTCGGAGCTGCTCGTAGGGATAGGGTTTGCGTACGCGTGTTTATAGGGGTGAATGTACGTGCGTATTGTGGGCGTCTACGTTCAATAACAACAACAACAACAACATAGTCTTTCAGTCCTAAGCAAGTTGGGGACGTCTACATTCATATGGGTGAATGTACGTGAGTGTTGTGGGCGTCTTTTGTAAGTGGCAGACCAAAGCCTAAAGAAAAGTGTCTGGTTGTCTTAGTATTCTAAGTAAAGCGTTTCATTCTCCAAGCTTTCACTCTTTCCGTAGCGAGACCATAGGAAAAAAAAAAAACTGAAGGAAGGCAAATGTACGAAACGGGACTGGCACATGTTTTTCACTCGTAGCGAGAGCGATGGCCATAGTACGCAGCAGCACGTGTCAGATCAACTCAGAAAACATGGTCGTCGTCCTTGGTGTGTGTTGGTTGAGGAAACGTGACGAGCCCATCAGGAAAGGAAACAACTTTTCCGGGATCCAGCCCGCCCACGGACTCACACGGTGATGTGTAGCCTTATCGGATCACTAGCCATTATTATTTTCTCGTCTTAGCAGCCATCGTTATTCTATTCTTGCTAGGACAAGGAATCCCAATTGTGAAATCCGCTCTATAATCCCAATTATAAAAACTGTCTCATGTCAGCTTCTGCCAAGTTGGACAATTAATTTGACCAACCATCTTGCATGATTTTTGAATGACGATTGACTTGTACAATAGCATGCCCCACTATATATTGTAGATTAGTACTAAAACACAAGTTGACTATCTCTTAGCATTACATGGAAACGAAACTAATTTCAGTACAAAACCGATGGAGAAATACAAACTACTGCCATGAAAATTGAAAAAAGAATTGAATCCCATAAATTGAAATCAATATTTAGAAAGTGCTTTCCATTTCATTATTAGATTACTTTTCAATTCCTCTCAATTTCCGAGAACCAAATAGTAGTGCCTAACAGGAAATAACCAACCGACCAAACTGCTGTCGGTCCACCGTAAAAAAGTTCCATGCTGGTACTTGCCGACAGAAAAATTGGTGTTAATTAGATTTAGGTTTTTACTCCTGTCTCACGATTATGCTTCTACCGTAAAAAGAACCCATTATTACCCTGTGAGTACAGTACCATAAAAAAAATCAATTGCCCCCATCGTTGCTTGGTACAGTATCGTGAAAAAGGGTGCTTAATTTATTTCTGTCTTTCCATGTACCGTCAGACAATCTATTGACTCATAGGAAAATTAAAACATACCAGTAGAGATTTTTATTGACACGAAAGAAAAATTATATATTAAAATATAGTTGAGTATACATACATCATTATATTACAAACACTCTAGGTTACAAGAAGTATACCTAAAAACTATTCTCGTCATATAGTTCCAAATCTCAGTCCTAAACATGTATGACGATTCGTATGAATGATCGCACAGGCGAACCTCGGCAAAAGGCCTTGGAACAAATGCCCAACGAACGACAACCATTCCTGCAGGCGGAGTTGAGAAATTTATTTTTTTCTTATGTCTTCCTTCTTCTCCCTTCTGCCACCGAAGAATAAGGAAAAGTGATCTGGATCTTCTCAACTCAATAAAGTAATTGGCTTGAGGGGCTTACTTATTTTCACTAGTCAGATTGACAACCGCTAGATGTGCAAACACAAAATAGCTTCGGATAATTCATTTGTTCGTAAAATACTTCAATTCATTTAACACATCATAATTAAGGCTAGATTCAGATGTCATCTCAAGCATATAACAATTAATGGATTTCTAAATTGAATCCACACTTGATGTCGGAATGGGATAAGGTAGATCTATCATTACATATATTCTACATATATGATATCTACATGTTCAACATGAATAATACAACTAGCTAGTGCAACAAATATGGATATCGAGAAGAAAAGAAACTATTTTTCTTGTTGAGTTAATAGCAGTGAATTGCTGACTACCTGAAAACTCAAGAAAACAAAGATTAAGTGCAAGGATACATTTAAAAAGACAGCTGCAACAACGCACGAGTAGTTCGAAATGGTTAAACTAAGTGGTTATAAGACGAAAGAGTGCTTGTGAAATAGTGAATTCTATATTTCCATAACCACAACAGAGATGCACTGTGCTAGGGCGCGTTTGGCCGGGCTCCCGCCGGCTCTAGCTCTCACACTGTAGCGCAACTGTAGCGTGCAGGAGCTGGAGCCGGAGGAGCAAAAAAAAAAAAACGAGCTTCTCCGGCTTCGGCGTTGTCGATGAGAGAGGAAAGGAGGAGAGAGAAAAACGGCTCCGGTGAACAGTGTCGCTACAGGAGATGAACAGGGGAGAAGTCAGAGGAGCCGAAGCCGCTCGGAGCCCGGCCAAACGGGCTCTTAGTTTCAGTCAAACAAATAGCTAGATACACAAGACGTACGGTGGGGTAGACACACACTGTTAGTTCTAGTCAAACAGTACGTATCGGTCCCCTTTCGTTGTGGATTTGCTTTTCTTTATGGCGCATGCTTGAGTTTGTGTAGCGATTTTATTATAAGCAGCACACGATCATGCACGACTCCTCCGACTCGACAAGGGGCCCTTGGTTAGCTCTCAATCTTTTCATTGGTGTCCTGCCCACCTCTCTATTATGGTCCCGCCCGGCCGCCCTCTGCATCGATCACGTATATGCACATCAATACATGTATCACGGTGGTGATGGCAGTCTGGCAGATATTTCATAGGTCCACACGTGCATGATGCATGCATCCCACGCCCTAGCTAAGCTAACTTGCATGATGCATGATGCATGATGATGCATGCGTGGCATAAGTTAACTTGCTATAGCTGAGAACTGCTGCAAACTGTCTGGTTGAGTTTCTTTTATAGTGAACCTAAGCATTAAAGGTGTTGTTCTTTTAGTAGTAGGTGATGTGACCATCAACATCAAGGCGTTTGTTGTGACTTCGTTAATATTGAGATTAGACTCTTGAATATGCTCGTAGAGGTAGAGTGTGCGCGTACGTACATATATACAGCCTATTCGTTTAGCTGTGGCTTGTCGTAAACGATCGTAAATTTCCTGCTGGAATAGTATTTTTCTCTCACACAAACCAGCCAGTAGTACTTCTTCACGAACCAGCAACGATATGAACCAGCCAACCGAACAGGCTGATAGGGTGAGTGTGCGCGTACGTACGTACATATACAGGGTGAGTGTGCGCGTATGTATGAGTGTCTACCGTGATTCGCAAAAATTAAATATTAATGACCTGCTAGCTTATGTGTTGCTATGTCATTAAGAGATAACATATATGAGACATATTCTTCAATGAGTCTAGCTCTTAACATTTTATCATATGGGTATCAGATCCTATCTTTCTCTAGCCTTTACCTCCATCCTCGTCCTCTAGGTAGTGTGCTTGATTGGCGACAGGTCATAAATTTGGTCGTTCATGTGCTTCCAACAGTACCCTATAGGTTCTTACGTACTCAAAACATTTTACCTGTCATCTAGAGAAAAATAAGCTTGGCAAACCTGCTTAATTAACTTGTGGACCCTTTTGTTGGTTGGCCTCGCAGAAATTGTTCACAAATGACGTAATATTTCAGACCAGCCAATTTTCATCCTGTACGACTTTTGTTCTCAATCATCGATGCCATTTAGCAATTATTATCTACATACATACATCTATATTCATTAGACCAAAGTTTGTACTTGTACTTACAACAATCCGGATTGTACAATATACACATCAACAATAACCATCAACAAGCACCAATGTCTTAACATATGCCATTGATCTGAATCTACCGCCCTGCGCGTTGCTGCTCCCACCTCAGGTCCTCGGAGTACTCCATCATGGCAGCCCTTGGATCACCTTCAGTAACAGATAAGTAGTACGCAGCAGTCCCATCGTCGACCTGCAGGCTCCGCCTCACCTACTCGAGAATCCTTTTGCTTCGCCTCTCTGCATCAACAATGCTTGCCATGGATTCAGTTTTGCCACCTGGGCGTCCCTCAGGGTAAAAGATTGCAACCTCTCTCTTGGCGTTATGGTCCATCTCGATGTAGCAGGTGCTGCCCATAAGGATTTCTGGGTTGCTGATCGAAATCAGAAGCCTCTCCCTCGAATAGATGCCATGGTCACTCATCATGTTGTTGAATCGTTTGATATCTGTCACCTGCATGCTATTCAACAAGCATGAAATTGCAGTCTCATGAAGAATAGAAAAGACAGCTAGTATTTGCCAAGCTCCTTTGTGGAGAGGGTCCTTTATAGTAGATGATCCGTTGGACAACCTTTGGTAGGGTAAATGGTTTTTTATTGCAGTTTCATTAAGCATATATGATTATGCTGAGTAATCCTGCAGTAGTCACTAAATAAAATGTCCATCCCTTCAATAGTGCAATGCATCCAATAAAACATTTTATTTTTAGAAGGCTATCAAACCAACACAATCCTGGGCATAAGCATGTTGTAAGCAGTGAGACCATGATAATTTAAACACCAGTAGTGGTTGAGCAAAAAAAGATATTTCAAGACTCATCTGCTTTTCGAACTTGATATGTATAATAATACATAAAGCTGATAAAAACTTATTGCAGCATTATATTAGGAAACTCTAGCCTCATCCAACACAAAACAGATCCTAACAACAGGATGCCAGGTGTTAGGATCTGACCTGGCATCCTGTTCTTAGTCTGTATGAAGTCTGATCTGTATGAACACAAAAAAAACTTTTGATAATAAGAAATTTTATCCAAAACTTAACATCTGTATGAAGTCTGATCCCTCAACAGCAAGGTCAGATGCAGCAAGCTAAGTAGATTCCTACCTGATGTGAGCCTAACCACCTAAAACTCCATTTGGATAGATATTAAAAAAAACAACTGGGATAACCAAAAATCCAGTTAAAAAAACAAAAATGATTCCTACCTGTTTTTTAGAAACCAACTCATGTAGCTCATGTTCTGCGCCATGTGCTTCATTTTTCTTTCATCTTATGTCACGTGCTTAACAAAGTAAGCACCATAATCCATACTACTTCCCTAATGTCTAATCAATTGTTAAATTAGAAGAAAAGTGATCTGGTGCTATGTAATGGCGTCAGAGAATACTTGTTTTAGTTTACGAAACCCAAACAAAGTAATCCATAAACCTGGACCTACCTAACTAACAACCTAAAACCAATTTTCCTAAAAATCCTAAAAAAACTGTTTTGTGAAAACAATCAAATATACACATAATCAATGTGTCCAAACAACCACCTAAGTGACTACCAGAAACTCATGACACTAGCTTCAAACACACCGTGACACAGTATAATAGCTATAAGTGCAGTCCTAGTAGTTACAGTAGTGATGTCCAACCCACAGGCAGAAAACTTTCTTAATCTAATAAAATCCTATAGTTATTATTCCAGAGTAATGACATTACATTGAGACATGAGAGACTAAAAAGCCACCACCTTCAACACTAAGAGTAATTGCAAGCACCCAGAAACCCAGCGGTGAGCACAAGACTCCTTACAGACACAGTGACCATACTCGATGCTGAATATGATATAGATCCCTCTCTCTTCCCATCCCTGCTCAACAAAACCACTAACAATGACATAGCGAACTTCCTGTGCTCCAACCCCATTGCTTCATTCCTTCCAATGAATCATGGCTATGTTTATCTGCCACATAAAACTCCTGACCACTACTGCCATATCATCAAATCCCAATTGGAGCACCTCTTCATTAAATTCAAAGGACAAAAGTTATCAGCAGCATGAAAAACAATGTACTCTACACAAGTACTAAGCTACACTAGTGTGAAGAAGGCATCAAAATGACAGATCTCAAACTACACAGATGCACTACATTCGTTCGAAACTGTTAGCTTCAGCCTCAGCCTTGTCCTAAGTCAAACTTCTAAACTTTGACCAAGTTGATAGAAAAATACATCAACATCTATATAGTATCGAATTAGTTTCATTAAATTATCAATGAAATATGTCTTGAACTCTTCATGGTGCATTTATTTGAACTTGTGGATGTTAAGTTGTTAACTAATTTTGACTCAAGACAGGGCTAAAATGAACTATAATTTGAAACAAAGGGAGTAAGTATTTGATTGATGAGATCTCTTGATTGATCATAAGTTGGTGGATGTTCTTACACACTTTGCGCGTACCTACGCATTATTAACAGTTTGTTCATTTCCTTCTAGGATACTTGTTCAACAACCACTGATGACCAACTTTTTTGATTAATTTTGAGTTTTTGACTAGCTCCGTCTTCCATTGATGACAAGAACGAGCCTCACATTCCTGATGTGGAAGTACCCCAGATTATCTACTTCCATTTCCATATACTCTCTCTAAGGTTCAGACCGAATTAATCCTGTGACGGAGTACATAAAAGCGATCAAATCTTAATGCATATGATCTGCTGCCACAGAATGTTTAGGGGCGATCAAAACCAGATTCATGTGAGGATTATAGGCGCTTCGACAAGTTGGATATCACCTCAGCAAACAATAGGTCGATCGCCACATCGTTGGAACATAGAGCGCGCACGATACAGAACACGCACCTGCACGGAGTACTTGAGAGCGACGCCGGGGACGGTATCCCCGCGGCGGACGGCATGCGACAGCGCGAATCTCCCGAGGGAGGCGGCCCGCCAGAAGGCCCCCGTCGCCGGCTCGCCGACGACGCGCCGCACGCCCCAGGGCGCACAGAAGGCGGCCTCGACCACGGCGCGGTCGGAGGCAACAGCGCGCCACGCGCGGCAGACGCAGGCGGACCGCGCGAGGTCGATCGGCGGCAGCCTCTGCAGCACGGCGCGAAGCAGGTCCCCGGGGAGGCGCGCGTCCATCGCGCCCGCGGCCGGATCGGGTTCGGGGCTCGGCGGATCGGCCGGGGAGGAGGCGTCGGGAAACCCGCCTGCGCCGTCGTCTACGACGCGCGAGTCCATGGTGGGCCTTGAGGAATTTTTTTTTTATTTTTAACACATTTTTTTAACTAATTTTAAAACTAACACTTTTTTTTTCTTCGAATCTAACACTTTTGGCCGCGCCTATTCGCACGGCGCGGCAAATTAACGCTGTCGCGCCATGCATGGAGCGCAGCAAGCTTGCCCACGCGGCACGGACCAGGCGCCTGACCGGTGACGTGGTCGGCTCTGCCGCACCACCGATCAGGGCCTGACGCTGACACGCCACGCATCATGGTGCGACAGTGACGCGCCCTGATCGGTGGCGTGGCAGAGGCGGCTTGGTCGTTCATGTGCTTCCAACAGTACCCTATAGGTTCTTACGTACTCAAAACATTTTACCTGTCATCTAGAGAAAAATAAGCTTGGCAAACCTGCTTAATTAACTTGTGGACCCTTTTGTTGGTTGGCCTCGCAGAAATTGTTCACAAATGACGTAATATTTCAGACCAGCCAATTTTCATCCTGTACGACTTTTGTTCTCAATCATCGATGCCATTTAGCAATTATTATCTACATACATACATCTATATTCATTAGACCAAAGTTTGTACTTGTACTTACAACAATCCGGATTGTACAATATACACATCAACAATAACCATCAACAAGCACCAATGTCTTAACATATGCCATTGATCTGAATCTACCGCCCTGCGCGTTGCTGCTCCCACCTCAGGTCCTCGGAGTACTCCATCATGGCAGCCCTTGGATCACCTTCAGTAACAGATAAGTAGTACGCAGCAGTCCCATCGTCGACCTGCAGGCTCCGCCTCACCTACTCGAGAATCCTTTTGCTTCGCCTCTCTGCATCAACAATGCTTGCCATGGATTCAGTTTTGCCACCTGGGCGTCCCTCAGGGTAAAAGATTGCAACCTCTCTCTTGGCGTTATGGTCCATCTCGATGTAGCAGGTGCTGCCCATAAGGATTTCTGGGTTGCTGATCGAAATCAGAAGCCTCTCCCTCGAATAGATGCCATGGTCACTCATCATGTTGTTGAATCGTTTGATATCTGTCACCTGCATGCTATTCAACAAGCATGAAATTGCAGTCTCATGAAGAATAGAAAAGACAGCTAGTATTTGCCAAGCTCCTTTGTGGAGAGGGTCCTTTATAGTAGATGATCCGTTGGACAACCTTTGGTAGGGTAAATGGTTTTTTATTGCAGTTTCATTAAGCATATATGATTATGCTGAGTAATCCTGCAGTAGTCACTAAATAAAATGTCCATCCCTTCAATAGTGCAATGCATCCAATAAAACATTTTATTTTTAGAAGGCTATCAAACCAACACAATCCTGGGCATAAGCATGTTGTAAGCAGTGAGACCATGATAATTTAAACACCAGTAGTGGTTGAGCAAAAAAAGATATTTCAAGACTCATCTGCTTTTCGAACTTGATATGTATAATAATACATAAAGCTGATAAAAACTTATTGCAGCATTATATTAGGAAACTCTAGCCTCATCCAACACAAAACAGATCCTAACAACAGGATGCCAGGTGTTAGGATCTGACCTGGCATCCTGTTCTTAGTCTGTATGAAGTCTGATCTGTATGAACACAAAAAAAACTTTTGATAATAAGAAATTTTATCCAAAACTTAACATCTGTATGAAGTCTGATCCCTCAACAGCAAGGTCAGATGCAGCAAGCTAAGTAGATTCCTACCTGATGTGAGCCTAACCACCTAAAACTCCATTTGGATAGATATTAAAAAAAACAACTGGGATAACCAAAAATCCAGTTAAAAAAACAAAAATGATTCCTACCTGTTTTTTAGAAACCAACTCATGTAGCTCATGTTCTGCGCCATGTGCTTCATTTTTCTTTCATCTTATGTCACGTGCTTAACAAAGTAAGCACCATAATCCATACTACTTCCCTAATGTCTAATCAATTGTTAAATTAGAAGAAAAGTGATCTGGTGCTATGTAATGGCGTCAGAGAATACTTGTTTTAGTTTACGAAACCCAAACAAAGTAATCCATAAACCTGGACCTACCTAACTAACAACCTAAAACCAATTTTCCTAAAAATCCTAAAAAAACTGTTTTGTGAAAACAATCAAATATACACATAATCAATGTGTCCAAACAACCACCTAAGTGACTACCAGAAACTCATGACACTAGCTTCAAACACACCGTGACACAGTATAATAGCTATAAGTGCAGTCCTAGTAGTTACAGTAGTGATGTCCAACCCACAGGCAGAAAACTTTCTTAATCTAATAAAATCCTATAGTTATTATTCCAGAGTAATGACATTACATTGAGACATGAGAGACTAAAAAGCCACCACCTTCAACACTAAGAGTAATTGCAAGCACCCAGAAACCCAGCGGTGAGCACAAGACTCCTTACAGACACAGTGACCATACTCGATGCTGAATATGATATAGATCCCTCTCTCTTCCCATCCCTGCTCAACAAAACCACTAACAATGACATAGCGAACTTCCTGTGCTCCAACCCCATTGCTTCATTCCTTCCAATGAATCATGGCTATGTTTATCTGCCACATAAAACTCCTGACCACTACTGCCATATCATCAAATCCCAATTGGAGCACCTCTTCATTAAATTCAAAGGACAAAAGTTATCAGCAGCATGAAAAACAATGTACTCTACACAAGTACTAAGCTACACTAGTGTGAAGAAGGCATCAAAATGACAGATCTCAAACTACACAGATGCACTACATTCGTTCGAAACTGTTAGCTTCAGCCTCAGCCTTGTCCTAAGTCAAACTTCTAAACTTTGACCAAGTTGATAGAAAAATACATCAACATCTATATAGTATCGAATTAGTTTCATTAAATTATCAATGAAATATGTCTTGAACTCTTCATGGTGCATTTATTTGAACTTGTGGATGTTAAGTTGTTAACTAATTTTGACTCAAGACAGGGCTAAAATGAACTATAATTTGAAACAAAGGGAGTAAGTATTTGATTGATGAGATCTCTTGATTGATCATAAGTTGGTGGATGTTCTTACACACTTTGCGCGTACCTACGCATTATTAACAGTTTGTTCATTTCCTTCTAGGATACTTGTTCAACAACCACTGATGACCAACTTTTTTGATTAATTTTGAGTTTTTGACTAGCTCCGTCTTCCATTGATGACAAGAACGAGCCTCACATTCCTGATGTGGAAGTACCCCAGATTATCTACTTCCATTTCCATATACTCTCTCTAAGGTTCAGACCGAATTAATCCTGTGACGGAGTACATAAAAGCGATCAAATCTTAATGCATATGATCTGCTGCCACAGAATGTTTAGGGGCGATCAAAACCAGATTCATGTGAGGATTATAGGCGCTTCGACAAGTTGGATATCACCTCAGCAAACAATAGGTCGATCGCCACATCGTTGGAACATAGAGCGCGCACGATACAGAACACGCACCTGCACGGAGTACTTGAGAGCGACGCCGGGGACGGTATCCCCGCGGCGGACGGCATGCGACAGCGCGAATCTCCCGAGGGAGGCGGCCCGCCAGAAGGCCCCCGTCGCCGGCTCGCCGACGACGCGCCGCACGCCCCAGGGCGCACAGAAGGCGGCCTCGACCACGGCGCGGTCGGAGGCAACAGCGCGCCACGCGCGGCAGACGCAGGCGGACCGCGCGAGGTCGATCGGCGGCAGCCTCTGCAGCACGGCGCGAAGCAGGTCCCCGGGGAGGCGCGCGTCCATCGCGCCCGCGGCCGGATCGGGTTCGGGGCTCGGCGGATCGGCCGGGGAGGAGGCGTCGGGAAACCCGCCTGCGCCGTCGTCTACGACGCGCGAGTCCATGGTGGGCCTTGAGGAATTTTTTTTTTATTTTTAACACATTTTTTTAACTAATTTTAAAACTAACACTTTTTTTTTCTTCGAATCTAACACTTTTGGCCGCGCCTATTCGCACGGCGCGGCAAATTAACGCTGTCGCGCCATGCATGGAGCGCAGCAAGCTTGCCCACGCGGCACGGACCAGGCGCCTGACCGGTGACGTGGTCGGCTCTGCCGCACCACCGATCAGGGCCTGACGCTGACACGCCACGCATCATGGTGCGACAGTGACGCGCCCTGATCGGTGGCGTGGCAGAGGCGGCTAAAGCCCTGCGGCCCAGTTTCGCTACGCCACATCTTGCCCACCGCACGCACGTCCGCGCCCGCCAGCTTGCCTGCACGCGACCGCCGTGCCCGCTCGCGCCTGCCGGCTGCCGCACCTGGCCGTCTGCCTACCACGCCCGCCGCGCCTGACACCGGCTGCGGCCGCACGCCGGCGCTCCACTCCCGCCGCACCCGCACGTGCCGGCCGCGCCACGAACGCCGGCGTGCCACGGCCGCCGGCCGCCCACTGCACCCGCCACGCCCGCACGACGGTGCGCTACCCCCTCCGGCCGCCCGTTGCGCCCTCTGGTCACGCACGACGGCTGCCCGCTACGCCCGCCACCGCCCTCACTGCAGCGCCCGCGACTGCCACTGCCGCGTTGTACACCGCTCCCAACTACCGCCCCCCTTCTCTCTATCCCGTGTCCACCCACCGTCGCCGCCGAGGCCAGCGCCCGCGCCTTCCGGCCCGGTCTAGCACGTCGCCGCCGCAAGGACGAGTGCACGCTGCTGCCGCGAGGTACTCCCTTAGTGTATTTGTTGATTGAATCGACATTGTTATTATAGTAAGTTAGTAAAATAAATAAAGTTAGTATAATTAGTAAAATATAGTTAGTATAGTTAGTAAACTTAGTTTAGTTAGTATAGGCAATATAGTAAGTTAGTATAGATAGTAAAGTTAGTTAGTTTAGTTAGCGAGTCTAGTTATTCATTGTATTTAGTATAGTTAGTTGTTGTAGTTAGCCTTGTATAGATGTTAATATTAGATTAGTCAGTATAGTTATAGTTAGAATATGTATTAATATTACTATGGACATTACGTACGATGATTTCAATGATTTGATAAAGTTTCTTAAAATACTTTTGTAGATGATTGTTGTGTTAGAGTTTTTTACGGAAAAAGTGTTAGGAGAAAAGATAGTATGTTTGAGGATATGGAAGAAGAATTGAAATGGTTTGATGAACCTTCTAGCTTCAACGACCTTTGGGTACGAGCCGTAAGCACTGGCAACGCGTGTTGCCTACAAATTCAAAAAAGACAGAGGCGTCCGAGGGATCCTTACGCTCCTAAGACTTAGTTGGTTATGTCGAACTTATGTCGAACGAATATTATCGTCCGAAACTTGCAGACTCATGAACCAATGAAAATGTTATATGGTAACTTGTCAACTTACGCACGGACTACATTTATTTACTTTATATTTATTTCAATGCGTCGCGATAGCACTTGTAGTTGTTTACAGCACCGACAACAGCTCCCGTTCAATTGCAATTGAGGCTGGTCGACTTCTGTTTGCGTTCAGGTCCTACCACGCCGTGAGCCTTGGCTCGTCAGTGCTGCGCCGTAGGCTATGGCACGACAGAACCTAGGCTTAGGGTTGCGTGCCAAACGTGATTCATGAAAAAAGAATGCTGGAGTAAAGTGATAACATTATTGTTATTTTACATTGATCTGATGCTAATAACATAAATTACACGCTACTATTTAAAATACATGGAAAACATGCAAGATATATATGCCAGCCAAACATATTTGAAATAATTTCACTCGATTTTGTTCGTTGTAGAAATTCTCAATGCATTCGCTATTATTAAAAAACTTAGATGCATCGGAGAGCAATAAACGGATGGGGTACCTAGGGTCAAACTTGTTTGCACCGTCGATCCAGTGAAAAAAAGTACATCTCATGGGCCTACACAAAAAAAATTCAATAAAATATTAGTAACCTAAAAATACAAATGAAAAAAAAAACATACGAAAAAATTACTTACGTTAAAACGACTGCATGTGTAGAAGCAACGAGCCGCTGTGTCCAGATGTCTCGATTGAAACACGTCGGCCGGATGACCACAGTCACAGTTAGGGACAGGAAGGTCAGGAGAGACGGAGCATCTTTGCTAGACTCATCGGGGTATAATTCTATAGGATGACCCTGTTTTCGTCACAACTGCTACCGAAACATGTCTTCCATCTAATAAAACGATTCAAATTAAACATCAATCAAAACAACACAAATTAATATAAAATATAATCATTTACATTGCAACTCAAATAATATAACCAACACTTATAGCAACAAAAATACACATGGTAAACATATCTTAAATAATTAACCTTAATATTGACAAAATCAAACTAATATCTTCCTTCAAACCATAGCCCACAGTTTTCAAACATAATTTTTCTCCTAACCTTAATTCTTATTCATAATATTTCAATCCACCATTCAAACGAAAATAAAAAGTACGTCATTACCTTGAACATGGCCGAGGAGGGAGAGAGACGGCCAGGGAACGGAAGAGAAGGGAGGGAGAGAGGCGTCAACGGAGGGCTGAGCGCCGACAGCGTTTGGGAGTGGCGGGAGGGCGCGGCGTAGAAGTCGGCCACCGCGTTAAGGCAGACAGATGGAGGGCAGCTCACGGGCGATATTTATCTGGGACTGCCGCGCCGTGAGGGATAGCGTGGCGGCGCGGTAGACTCTGCCACGTCACCGATCAGCGCCCCGGTCGTCGCCACGTCATCCCTCTCGTCGCGTCACCATGTATGGCGCCACACAGACGTTTCGTCGCGCCAGGAAAATAGGCGTATGTAAAATGTTAGTTTAAAAAAAATTAAAATAGTGTTAGATTTAAAATTAGTTTAAAAAAGTGTTAAAAAAAATCGGCCTTGAGAGACTCGTGCTGTGGCTGGCGTTGGGGCCGCGTGGATGGAGTCGGGTGACGAAATGGGAGGTCGGAAGCGGCGCGGCGGAGGCGGACTCGAGCGGTCGGGGCGTCTGGACCGTGTGGTGTAGCGGGCTCGGCTGCTCTTCCTCCTCGCGGTTGGGTTTGGGCTCATTTGCTCCATCCAAATTTTAAGTGGGCCTAGAGGGCATTTTATTCCACATGGGCCTGGCCATCTTCACCCTTCACCACCGGAGCTTCTAGAAACCCGACCGGCCGGCCGCAATCCGACGAGAGAGAGAGAGAGTGTCAGTCACGAATCCGGATAGAGCGCCGCCCCCCACCCCGCCGCGCCGGCCCCGCTCGCCGCCGCCCCGAGCAGAGAGAGGGAAAGAAAGGCGAGGAGAGAAGGAAGCATGACGACAATCCGCCGGTTCTGCTGCGACGACCTCCTCCGCTTCGCCTCCGTCAACCTGGACCACCTCACCGAGACGGTGCGCCACCGACGCGTTTCCCCTTTCGTTCCTTTGTTCGAGCGCATCCCCTCTCTGATCTCACGATTCGGTCGCCGCAGTTCAACATGTCCTTCTACATGACGTACCTGGCGCGCTGGCCCGACTACTTCCACGCCGCCGTCAACCCTGGCGGCCGCGTCATGGGTTACAGTATGTCTCTCATACCTTTGCATCTTGGTTGTGTGGGCGTATCGGCCTCTCATAAATTCGCGGCTAGTTGTGCGCTGCTAGTGCGTCTGCATCTATGCTTGGCAAATTAAAATTAGCTGAACATGTAGAGTGCAAACCCTGGATGCTAGTTTGAGTGTTCAGACATGAGTGGTGTAAAAGGCACTGGATTATCTTTTTCTGCGCTGTTTTTTATGCATTACGCAATTAGTCATATGTAGATGCTGCCTGGTGCAATCCATGGTTTGTGTTCTTCAAGTTGGCATTGTTTTAGGAGTGCAAAGTGCACTTGTAAGATACTGGGATTTGCGATGTTGGTTTGTAAAAGGAGTGTGTGAAATCTTAAATGGCTGGTGAAGGTAGCAATAGGATACTGGTTAACTCACTATGGCCTCTTTTGTTTTTAATCTTGAGTGGTGAGCATCAAAATTAGAGGTTTATCCCCTACTGAAGCATATAATGCAATATTATTCTGCATATTCCATTTCTTTCTTTCACCTTCATTTAGTTTAGGGAAGTAAGCTAGAAATCTTTTGCAGTCATGGGTAAAGTTGAAGGGCAAGGTGAATCTTGGCATGGACACGTCACAGCGGTGTCAGTTGCCTCTGAATTTCGGAGGCAGAAGTTAGCCAAGAAGCTTATGAACTTACTGGAGGAAATCAGTGATAAGATGTAAGTAGCATGTTTTCGTTTCTCTTTCTCTTTCTCCTTCTTGTTTAGTCCCTATGATATCTTTTTTCCCCTTTATTATGGATACGGAGTTCTTGTGCTATTATTGGATCTTCACAATGTATGATTGTTGTAATCTTAATTGTTGATTGTTGAGTTTATAGTTCATGACATGCTAATAGTTCATATAATCTGTTCTTCTCTCCAGATATTTCATATTCTTTTCCTATCTTAATGCTCTGATAATCTTAAGAAAAATTCCCATTGTCTTGGATTCACACTTTATGTATCAGAAAAAATAATTATGGTTCATGCTTCTACTTCTTGATTCCAGCTTTTGCTAACTAGATCAAGGAACATTTCTCCCCCTATCCAGCTTATTTCAAGTTCTGCATGTGTGAGGGGCTGATCGGTAGTTACTACTCCCTCCATTCCAAATTATAAGACGTTTTGGCTTTTCTAGATACATTGTTTTTGCTACGTATTTAGACATACACTATATCTAGGTGCATAGCAGTAGCTATGAATTTAGAAAAGCCGAAACGTCTTATAATTTGGAACGGAGGGAGTAGTTAGGAACAGGGTTTCATCCTGGTAGAGCATTTAGAGTGGTATAAGAGCACAATACCCTCCCATTCTCACGTTTACATTGAAGGGGATAACTGAATTCATGACATATCATCCCCCTGTGCCCTAGTCTGGTTACATTTTCCCCCACAAACTAGTCTGGTTACTTGTCACCCTGATAATAGGCACTGAATATCTGCTATGTTCAACCCACATTAGTGTTATCATGTTGGATAGATGTGATGTCCTTGAAGTCATACATACTACATCACTAGCATTACTTCACATACTATTATAACCCAGTTTTCCTATTCAGGGATAAGGCCTACTTTGTGGATCTCTTTGTAAGGGCATCTAACATGCCAGCGATAAGGATGTACGAAAAGGTAACAGTGTCTATAAATTTCAGGATCAATGCCCACTTGATGTGCCAATATTCTGCTGCTCCAAACAGAACTTTTTAATATTTATTAATGTCAACCAATGAAACCAAGTAGTTTAGTGAGTGAACTTGCCTAATTATGTTCCTCGTTTCCATAGCTTGGTTATGTGGTTTACCGAAGGGTGCTCCGGTACTACTCAGGGGAAGAAGATGGCCTTGGTAAGCATTTGCAGTGCCAAATCTCAAGGCATACATATTCCAAATTTGTTGCTTATTATGGTGCACTTATGCCTGTATATGTTTTTGCTCCAGATATGAGAAAAGCATTATCACAAGATGTTGAGAAGAAGTCCATCATACCACTCAAGAGGCCAATTACGCCTGATGAACTTGAATATGATTGATGTTAAAACTTCACTACCTGGTGCTTACGTTGAAAGCTCTGGTGTGGAATTTGATAGGCTTTGAATATCTGGTAGTGTCATTAGTTGTCAGTGTATTGTTTTTTTCGTACCTGTTAGGGGACAGAGGTTTTCGAGGTGAATGCTGAAGTTTTTATATTTGAGAATAGCAAGAACTATGTCTTGGCATGGAATCGAATTTCTTTGTTCTGAGGTCGCACCCATTTTTATCCTGTGATGCTATTTGCTGTGTAGTGTAGTGTGTTTTTATACAGCTTACACAGTACAAGTTACATTTGACCCATGTTAAGCGGTGATAGGTAGAGTTTAACCTGGCATCACAATTAGTAGCAATTCAGTGCCTGAGATACTGAATGGCACGAAGAGTCTTACCGCCTGTGACCGGAAGGTCTCGGGTTCGAGTCGTGGTCTCCTCGCATTGCATAGGCGAGGGTAAGGCTTACCACTGACACATTTTCCCAGACCCCGCACAGAGCGGGAGCTCTCTGGACTGGGTACATCCTTTTTAGATACTGAATGGCACGTGAGCTTGTCAATCAAATGATATCATTCTTTACCCTTTCACATATGCTGTTGGCGCGACCATGTTTAAGCAAGTCACCTCATTGCAAAAACATTACTCTGGACAATGGTTGTAAAGTAATGGTCGAGGAAGAGGAGACCAAACAGGAAGTGGAAACCTCCAGAGAAAAGCGCGGTGATCAACACTGATGCTGCTTTTGATGCAAGCAGCAATACATTGCGCAAGAGATCATGTGCGTGATATGTTGGTTCGCAGGTGCAGGAAAGACTGCCGATGCTAGCACAAAACAGTTATTGGAAGTTCATTCGCAGGTGCGGGAAAGACTGCCGATGCTAGCACAAAACAGTTAATGGAAGTTCCAGGTCTCAGGATGTAGGATCGACGAGGCTAGATATGCAGACTCGACATTAAAGGGTTCATTCAGCAATGCTTCAACTTATTTGGACATTGGAGTTTCAAACAATTTTTTTTAAAAAAAAAATCAGAGCATTCAGTGCTTCTTTTGCTTCAAAATTCTTGCCAAAATTTGGCCACTCAAGTTTTTGGAAAAATGGGCGCGGCCGTGGATTGTGGGGCGTTATCCGGGGCGCGCGCACCCGGGCGTCCGCCCGGGCTGGCGTTAGCTGCACCGAAGTGCCACGGCTGTGGCGCGGTGGCCGTGTGGAGTCGACGCCCTGCGCTGGTGTGCGACGTTGGCGCCGTGGTGGCATGGACGGCGACGGCCTCCTCATTTTCGTGTCTGCGGCGCCATGGCAGCGAGGCGGGCGAAGGTCGAGCGGGGCAAACCAGCCTCTCACGGTGACTGGCGGAGGTCGGCAGCGTCGACGGCGGGTGCTTGTGCCGGCGACGGCTTCGGCGTGCGGCAGGGTGTCGCGCGCGGCAGGGTAAGTCCAGTTCTACATGTTGTCCGATCGGAGGGGGTGGCGGCCGACGCAGCTGTGCGGCTGCTGTGTGCAACCGGCACGTCGATGCCCCTCTGGAGAAGCTTCTGCGGGATGACAGTGACGACGACGGTGGCGACAGGCTACGGTCCAGCATCTTGACTCGACGTATGTGCTAGGGGCACCTCGGGCGAAAGCCTTGGCGACGACGACGCCTGTGGACGCCGTTTTCCTTGTTGGGGGCGTCGTGTTCTTGTGCCCCCAGCCATGTCTTCCACGAGTGAAAACCCGGTCCTTTCCTGGACAAGCGACGGCGACGCATTTGGCGTCGTACCCTTCCTGAAGGCAGCGCTGTGGAAATTCGTCTCGGCCATGATGTCTCATTCGGCGGATGTCCTCCGCCTCTCGACACCCGATTGATGCGAGACGGCGAGTTCTGCATCGCGAAGTCGGAGCTGCTGCATCAGGGGATGTAGCTCAGCAACGATGACGCGTGTCGAACCCTCCTTCTCCGACGGCTGGGTTTTCAGCTTTAGAGGCTCGGCAATCGCCGCGGGCGGGGCGTGGGATCATGGCAGGAAGTCGGAGCTGCTCTTCGCGGGGCCGTTGAGCTCAGCAACGATGACCTGCTACAGCCTACTGCTTCGGGCCCGTTGGACTGACATCTTATGATGGGTTGTCGGTGTTTTGCCATGGAAAGTCGGAGCTGCTAGCTGCTTTGCAACTATGCTCGGCAACGATGACTCATGGTAGTGTGTACTCTGTCGCGTTGCATGGGTGGGTAACCTTTCGTGGTGTTTGGCACCATGCTTGGCTATCTTTTGCTTGTATATAAACTTCATTCGTCTTAATTGAAAGGCAGAGCTCCTGCCATTGTTTCAAAAAAAAAAGATATGCTTAAATTAGGTGGCCAGTAAAAATAACAAATGCAAAGGGCAATTTGGACAGATGCTTCCTGAAGCTGACTTGAACTCATTTAGCAAAGGATGATAAATTCTACACCCTCCACGATCAGCCTGTTTTATTAGTAACCAAAGCAATTACATTATTGAACTAAGTGAGGGGTCTCTGAAACAAGACGAGTAATTATTTGTATATGAGGGCGTCACGTCCAGGCCCGACACCAATGTAGTGGACTGGAATGCCGACCAGTTCCTCTATCCTCTCCACATAGCGACGAGCAGTTTCTGGGAGATCACTGTAGTCTCGTATTGAGGAAATGTCTTCCTCCCATCCAGGTAGGGCCTCATATTTGACCTACACAACCAGAGACCACAGGAATTGTTGTCAAGAGAAACAAGATCCAAATTAAGTGCCATGCTGGAGACCGCTTTGATTGTGTTGTATATAAAGTTATACCGATGAAACACAACTCAGTAAAGCAGGATAGACTGTTTCGATCCTTACCTTTATTTGCTCTAGAAGATCAAGATCTGCTGGGAATGATTGGACAGTGTTACCATCATCGGTGTAGTATGAGGTACCCAGCTTAATTTCCTTGAGTCCAGTTAAGACATCGAGTTTTGTGAGATTCAAAGATGAGAAACAATTGATTTGGCAACAGTATTTAAGTGCAACTATATCAAGCCAGCCACAACGCCTAGGACGACCTGTTGTAGTACCAAATTCCATTCCAGAAGCACGAAGCAAATCGCCAGTCTTACCCAATAGTTCTGTTGGGAAAGGACCGGATCCAACCCTAGTTGTGTAGGCTTTTACCTGGACATAAAAACATTACGTTCAGCAAGAATGGGACATAAGAAATTTTAAGCAGTTTAAGTAATTAAGCGTACCACTCCAATGATATCACCAAGATTTCTGGGAGCAATACCAAGCCCAGTACAGATTCCACCAGCTGAGGGACTTGAGGAAGTAACAAAGGGGTAGGTCCCAAAGTCTATGTCTAACATGGTAGCTTGACCACCTTCAACCAATATTTTCTTCTTCTGCAAAATGGACTGATTCATGAAATGCACAGTATCAGTGATAAAAGGTTCCAATCGTTCAGCAAACCTTTTATACTTCTCAACTTCCTCTTTTAGAATCTTGCTATCGTATTCAAAATCTTTGAAGCGTAGAGCTGCATCTCTTAGTAGGTTGTTGAGTTTTGCACCAAAGGTATCCATATGTCGCAGATCACTTACTCTGAGTCCATTCTTGTAACCTTGTTCGAATAGCATGGTCCAATTCCTCTCTTCGTTGTCCCTATAAGGGCATTCCCAAGCTCTACCTCTCTAAGACCATCAACAACTTGATGAAGATCAAACAAAAGATGGGCACGGTCTGATACCAAAAGCCTTCCCTCGCAAGAAATTCCATTAGACTCTAGCCCATCAATTTCCTTAAAGAATCCAGGAAGATGAACAACTGCTCCATTACCAATCACACACTGAGTGTTTTCATTAAGGATGCCTGATGGAACAAGATGAAGTGCAAACTTCTTCCCTTCAGAATTGTATATGGTATGTCCAGCATTAGCTCCACCCTAAGAACATAAACAACCCTACAAGTTAAAGGGGGAAAACAGGGGTGTATCAAATCTTTTTTTTTCTCGTGCATCAAATCTTATTGCAAACAGTAGGCCTGGTACTACTGTCACCAACTATTTCAGAGGAAGGATCAACTTAAACTAACAGAGCCTCAAATAACCACATAGAACAGCAGAAGAAATAGTAAGTTGAGTGGACTCTGCACAGGCAATGTTATTCACAAGGAAACACGAATACATGATCATATGTCAAACCACAAGGAGCTACACATGTTAGTAGCCGGCGCTCTTAATAGTGGTTGCTTGGTAGTGAATTGCTATAGAGGATGAAATGTTGTTATTGCAAAAGTTAAGTCATACGATCCCATTTTTATTAATAGGACTGTTCGCCTAAACAGCCGTTTAGCCCGTTTACACACCATTTAAACGCTACACGGTGGTACACCGTTTCCGTTTAATCGGTTGTTTTGACCGTTTAAACGGCCGTTTTCCCCGTTTAAACACCCGTTTTGCCCGAATAATGGGCTAAACGGTAGGTGACCGACTGTTTACCGTTTAGCGTTTAGGATAACACTTAGGACATGCCATAAAAAGATATGTACACCGTAATTATTGATGTTTCACTACCCATAACTGTTCTTCTGCTTGTTGAAGAACAGGGGAACACAAAGGCTATGTTGAGAAAATGCAGCGTTTTCAAGTCCATAATCATTGTGGTTTAGAAGTCAATAGCATGACTGAGAAATAGGAAAGTTACATAAAGAAAAGTTAAAAGTGACGTAGGGCAATGCAAATCATACATAAGAACCGGTTAGAAACAGAAGTAGTGAATTTAAATCAACTGTTAGTCTTCTACTAAAAACTGTGGCAGCCTGCTGTTTGTTCTATACAACCTCATGAATATACTAATACTGCATGTTTGCCAATATTAGATTATTATCACATCCATAACCCTAAAGGTAGTGATCTAGCATTGCCTAAGTTCTAGCAGTGAACTAAGAGGTTGATGAAACATTTGATTCACTGAGCAGACACAAATAGTCAGATGTTTATGAACAGACACCTCACATGTTTTACCTGAACTGAGCACATTACTGAATATTGCTAAAATTACCATGACGGGACAATCTTTCACACAATTCAAGAGAACTGGGGACCGATGATAAACACCCAAGCTTGAGGGGTATAATTTATCCTTAAGAAGCATGACTCAACAACTTGTGATCAAACTACCTTGACACGTGCTTTGGATGGTTTACAGATAATTGCATGACAGTATTTAAGTAGTAACTACTCAGTACCGAACAGGTGTGCGCAGAGGAAGAGCCTCTAAAAAAGCTTTCGTGAAGACTTAACAAAGTTCCTAGAGTAGCTAATCTCTAGCCACCTCCATGGAAGTACTACAGCGAGCACGATGATGGCATTGTTCTAAGACGACAAGCTAGGGACCGCGCCAAATGCAAAGATGGAAGCACAGCGGATCAAGAATGTAAAAAAATTATGAAAGAAATTCTACAGCAAACAAGTTTATATCAAGGAATTGCAAACTCCTCTGACGCGTACATGAACCCTGAAACTAACTTATAACCCAGCGCAATGCAATTCATCGAACACCAGCGCGCCAACGAACAGCAACAGCGCGGCGAGCATTGCGCCTTCGCGAGAGGCGCGTGCGAGAGAGAGACCTGGCACCGAGCGACGACGTCGAAGCGCTGGGCGAGGATGTCGACGAGCTTTCCCTTCCCCTCGTCGCCCCACTGCGTGCCCAGCACTCCGGCCACCTGGCTCAGCGACTCCAGCCGGCCCCGCGCGGCCGCAGATGGCTCATCCGTGGTGGCGGGTGCCACGGGAGCCGCCCTCACCGGCTGGCATAGGCGCGGTGCAGGCCCCTGGACCAGGACGCGTCCGCCGCAGCCGGCGTCGGGGCGGATGAGAGAGAAGGGGGCGGGGTCCAGCGACAGAGGAGCTAGCGGCATGGCGTGGCGTTGGCGCGGCGCGGGTGGAGGGAGAAGGGGTAACCGGGTAAGGAACTAGGAAAAGGAGGCGGCGGCTGATGAGTGGCTGGTGGGTGGGCCTCATGTACGGCCTGCGTTACGATGCATTGCTCTTTCAAAATCATTTTTTGTTACCAATACCAAATCATTTGTTACTAGTATCAAAAAAATCATTGTTACCAAGACGGTAATCTAAAGTTTGATTCGCTCGATAATTGACAATCGCGCAGATTGATCACATATAAATGCCCGTAATCCTTGCATTCCTTTTTATTGGACTATAGGATTGCGTCCGTGCTTTATTACGGACAAAACAATATAGGATACCATCCATATAAATAGATTTTTTCTTCAAATGTAAAGTTGTCTTACACCGATTTTATTATAAAAAAATATACAGCGATTCATCTCCTTCCAAATTGTCCACTACTGTATCAACATAGCGAGCACCGGAGTTCCAGTGCTAGCGGTAGTTTTTCTACCGTGGGTGCCTGTCCAGGTACAAAGTGATTGACACGTAAATACATGTAGTTTTGTCGTATATTGTGATCAGAGGTGGTCTAATATTTAATGATATATGGTTTATATTGGTTCAGACAACGTGTTCTATGTTCAGTTTGAGTCGGTCGGTGACTTTATTTCTGAGTCCAGGTGCTCGAAGTTTACAGTTGGGTTACAAATGAGAAGGAGAAACATAGGGTACAAGAGGTCTGGTCGGACTCCGATCGAAAGAGCCGAGAGTGACGGGAGCTCCGCTATGAGCTAAGTGTTCGAGCTTGTGCTCGTGGTTTAAACTTAGTGGTTCTGCTATTATGTGCTAACGAACTTGATCGATCTAATAAATCTGTCTATTGGAAGAGAGCGCATCCCCTTTTATAAATAAAGGGGTTACAAGTGAGAAGGAAGGAGTATGTTTGTTGCTAAGTTTTGCTTCCCACGTCGACGGGTACAAGATGATGGTAGACGCGCACAACACTGTTAGATGTCAAATACACGTGGGAGGTTGTGTTGTCTTCTTCGGGTATGACAGACGTCGGCGACTGCCACACTGTTGATACCTGGAGGCATGCTAGAGGTTTTACCATATTCGTCTGGTACGGTAAATGTCGGCGTCCACAACACTGTCGATGCCCAAAGACATGTGGGGGAGTCTTAACGTATGGGAGTTAATGGTGCCCATAATACTGTAGGGTAAAATATCGGTGCCTACAACACTATTTGGATTCTATCATGCCAGGAAGGTCGTAGAGTATTGTTTCTGCAGGTGTACAGGGTACGGTCCCCGATATTGTAGTTTGACTCGTGCACCCTGCCTTACTTTCTCCGTCTGTTTCCTGGTCCTTACCGAGCGGGCATCCTCGGTCGGTTGGTTCCAGTTGGCTTCGATCACGCCAGTCGGAGAAGAGTAGTGAGTAGGGGTCTGGCGTATCCCTAAGCGAGCACTCTGGTCAGAGAGGTGGGCCAGAGTCAAAAATGGGCGTCGTTTCTCCTCGGCCAGGCCTTTTGGCCAGTGATTGGATCGCCCTTCTGACCTATCGTTTAGGTATTTGGGCCAACCCACAAGTTACGCGTTGTCTGCTTGGGCCGAGCCTTTGTTGGGAAGCCGGTCCACGAGGGACACCAGGTTTATGAACCTTGAAAGCATCTAGGCTCCTAGTTGGATTTCGGTGATTAATGTCAATACAAGATTACTATGACTAACGTGTGTTTTGCAGAGGTAATTAAGTTAGGTCATGGTAATGGAGATCGATTGGGCAATCGAGGTTGTCATGCCCCTACGATGGAAATTGTTTCGGTTTTTAAAGGATGGACGATAAGGTTAAGGATAACTAGTTCTAAGTGTCAATTGAAGTTGGAGAGACACTTAGAGTAGTTTAGGACTTTGTTTTTCCTTTGGCCGTACTATTAAGGGGGGTATGAACGGGTAGCTTGACCTAGTTGAGTCTAGTGAGTTAGGTGTGGTGCACACTTGTTAAAACTAGCTCTAGGTAGCTCCTATGAATGCCTAAGATCCTTTGGAGCAAACTTCATTCACATATGATCGAGAGTTGGAAGTGAATGGAGGGTCAAATACTGACCGGACGCTGGCTCCGGTGCGACCGGACGGTGGCCGTAGGGTCTGATCAGTTCATTTGACTGAGGTGATCAAGTCTGGTGTGACCGAATGCTGGAAGGTCAATGTGACCGGACGCTGAGGGTCAGCGTCCGGTCGACTCCAGTAAGGGTCCAGACTTGAGAAAGTGTGACCGGACACGTCCGGTCAGTGGTGACCGGACCCTGAGTATCCAGCGTCCGGTCGTTTACAGTAAGCATTCAAGAGCGACCGGACGCGTCCGGTCATCACGTGAAAACTGTTGCGCGGGTTGAACTGACCGGAGCGTCCAGTCAAAACGATCGGAGCGTCCGGTCACCCCGCAGAAGCTCATAACGGTTTGTTTTTTAGGCTGCCTTATAAATAGAAGCTCCACTCATGAGTGGAGTCACTTTTGCTCATTCCAACAGCTGAGAAACACGTTTGTGAGTGCCAAGAAGAGCAAGGTCCTAGTGAGGTGTTTGTGATTTGAGAATCCAAGAGTGAAACCTCATTAGTGAATCAAGAGTAGACAAGTGTGCATCCATCTTCTCATTAGGCTTCGCGTGGTCAAGTGAGAGTTCGTGCTTGTTACTCTTGGTGATCGCCATCACCTAGATGGCTTAGTGGTGATTGGGAGCTTGGTGATCACTCGGCGGAGCTTGTGGGTGACCCAACTCAAGTTGTGAGCGGTTTTGGGTGATTCGCCGCGACGGAGTGTCGAAGAATCAACCCGAAGAGAGCACTTGATCCTTGCGCGGATCAAGGGGGAGCCACACCCTTGCGCGGGTGCTCCAACGAGGACTAGTGGAGAGTGGCGACTCTCCGATACCTCGGCAAAACATCGCCGCGTTCCTCTCTCCATTTACTTTGAGCATTTACTTTGAGCATTTACTTTGAGTATTTACTTTGAGCAAATTCAATACTTGTCTTTACATTCATAGAATTGCTATGCTAAAGTAAGTTTGGAACATAGGTTGCAAATCTTTGTGCGTAAATTTGATAGAAACACTTTTCTAGGCATAAGGGGTTAATTGGGCTATCCGTATGATTTGATTATTGCAAGAAAATTTAGAATTAGCCCAATTCACCCCCCTCCTCTTGGGCATCTTGATCCTTTCAAACCTGATAGGAGCCCTCGAGCCCCCGGACGATTTGGGTAGAATCATCTGGGGGATTTTTTTTGTCTTGACTATATGTGTACATGCAGCCCGCGGCTCGATGGCCCGGCCCGTGGCCCGGCGTTTTGGCCCGGCCCGAGCATGGCACGGCCTGATGGTCACCGTGCCTGTGCCGGCATGGCCCGTGGCCTGGCGTTTTGGCTCGGCCTGAGCACGGCACGGCCCGGTGGTCACCGTGCCCGTGCCGGCACGGCCCGGTCCAAGAGGCGGCCCGGTAGTGGCCCGGCCAGCCGGCCTGCTAAGAGGCCCAGCCCCCCACACCTATACCCCCTCCTAAACTCTAACACCCCATGCCCCACGCCCCCACATGGCCACACCCACCCCACCCGCCGCACCTCGACGCGGCGACGGCGTGACGCGCGACGCAGCGTCTGAAGGGTTGAGATGGCGACTAGAGGGGGGGTGAATAGTCTTTTCTAAAACTTAATCACGTCGGCTAACCGATACAAATGTGGAATTTAAACTAACGGTCTAGCCAAGACTACACCCCACTATATATGTTCACTAGCACCTTGCAAAGATAACAATTAAGCAATAAAAGTGCCGGGCTAGCAAGAGCTCTCCTAAACAATTCTAGAAGCAAGGTTACACAAACCTATGCCACTAGTACTTTAAATAATAAGGGAGCTCCTACACATGCTAGTAAGCAAAAGCACAAAGCTAACTAAGCTCACTAGCAATGCTCAATAACAAGGCAACCAATGCCTAATTAGAGAGCGCAAATACTTAGTTACACAAACTAAGCAATGTGACTAACAAGGTTACTAAAACCAAATTAGCCACGCAAGGGAGCTACTTCTATGCTACACAAGCAAGAAGGTAATTAGCAAGCTACACAAGCTATCTAATTACAAGAGCAACTACACAAGCTTAATATGTATATAAGTAATTGCAAGCTTGTGTAATGGGGATGCAAACCAACGGGAAGAACAAGGTTGACACGATGACTTTTCTCCTGAGGTTCACGTGTTTGCCAACATGCTAGTCCCTGTTGTGTCGACCGCTCACTTGGTGGTTCGGCGGCTAATTAGCATCACCCGCTAAGCCCGCATGTCGGGCGCCACAAGAACCCACCCCGATAGTGAGGGTAGCTCAATGACACGCTTTACTAGAGTTGCTCTTCGCGGCTCCCGCGGGGCGAGCACAATGTCCCTCACAAGCACTTCTTCGGAGCGCCGCACAAGCTTCTTGCGTGCTTTGACGGAGACCACCACCAAGCTGTCTAGGAGGTGGCAACCTCCAAGAGTAACAAGCATCACCGGCTTGCAACTCGATCACCTAGTGCCACTCGATGCAACCTCACGATGCAATCGCACTAGAATCGCTCACTCACACAATCGAATGATCACTATAAAGTATATGTGTGATGGAGGGCTCCCAAGCACTCTCAAGCATGAACACAAAGTCCCCCAAGGTGCTCAACACCAGCCATGGCCAAAGGCCACTTCTATTTATAGCCCCAAGGGCTAAACTAGCCATTACCCCTTCACTGGGCAACGGTCGGGTCGACCGGACGCTCCGGTCGTGTTGACCGAACGCTGGACCTTAGCGTCCGATCGCCCACAGACGACCACGTGTCCTGGTTCCAACGGTCACTTGACCTGACCGGACGCAGCAGCTTTCAACTGACCGGATGCTGAACCCCCAGCGTCCGGTCGTTTCTAGTAAGCTCCCGAGCATGACCGGACGCGTCCGATCGAACGTGATCGGACGCAGCCAGCGTCCGGTCACTCTCCAGCTACTGCGTCACCGTACGTCAGCCTGACCGGACGCAGCCTTTCAGCATCCGGTGCATTCAGATCCAGCGTCCGGTCAGTTGACCGACACCGGCATCTTCACGACCAACTCATTTTCACTTCTAACTTCTTCACCCTTGCACCAATGTGCTAACCACCAGAATTTGCATCCGGTGCAATAGAAAATAGACATTCCATTTTCTCGAAAGCGCCGAATCCTTTGTAAATGTGCCAACACCACCAAGTGTACACCACCATGTGTATGTGTGTTAGCATTTTCACAATCATTTCCCAAAGGATGTTAGCCACTCAACTTGCCACGCCACTCGATCCTAGCGACAATGCAAAGTTAGATCACTCGAGTGGCACTAGATGACCGATATGCAAACAAGTTTGCCCCTCTTGATAGTACGGCCATCTATCCTAAACCCGGTCATAAACTTCTCTACACACCTTTGACCGGTGAAATGAAATGCCCTAAGTTATACCTTTGCCTTGCGCATTCCATTCCATCTCCTCCAATGTTGATGCAACACATGCACCAACATGATCAACAATGATATGATCCACTTCATATCATCATATGATCATATTGGTTCATCGATCTTGACTCTACTTGCTCTTCGCCGTTGCCATCGTCCATCAGCGCCAAGTCTTGCTCAAGCTTCACCGCCACACGGTCCATCACTCCAAAGCCTTCGACTTGCCCTTCACGCTTGCAACCGGTCCATCAAGCCAAGTCTTGTCTTGATCTTCTCCACCTTGATCACATGACTCAATGTCATGTCTCATGTGCATTTAAGCTCCTTCATCATCATATGTGTGAGCTTTGTAACATCTCCAAGCCATTTTTACCTCCATGGCATATGTTGCTCACACACATGTACCTGTGGACTAATCACCTGTGTATCTCACATAAACACAATTAGTCCACCTAAGTTGTCACTCAATTACCAAAACCAAACAAGGACCTTTCAGCGTCGCAGGCTCGCAACCCCCTCCCTGGCTCCCCCACCTGCTGCACCGGCAGCTACCGGCCGGCCGACCGGGCACCTCCCCAGCGCCAGATCTGGCCCTGAGCCCCCGAGCTCTGCCTTGGGAGTGAGCTCGACGCACCGGCCCTAGCCCCAGGGACGCCGGACCTAGGAGTGAGCTTAGTAGGGGATGGCCCTAGCGCCCCAAGCTCCATGTTCCCGTGCTGGCCCTAGCCCCCAGGGACTCATCATGGCCTGCGAGGTCACCTCCTCTCTCTCTGTCTCTCGTTTTTGCGGCCGTCGCCCATTGGCTTCTCCAATCTCCATACGCCGTCGTCGTCTCAAGCTCGGTAGCTAGCTTCGAGCATGCCAGCAGGCGGCATGCACGGCATGGCCAAATGGCCCACGGGCCATGCCTTGGGCCGAAGGCCAGGCACGAGCATGCTAGCGGCATGGCACGACCAACACGGTGGCTCGGTGAGGCATGACACCACATCGGGCAGGCAGGACACGCCATGCCACCGGGCCGGGCCAGCATGGCCTGATGGCCATCTATAGTCTTGATGGTGGGTGCACGCGAGCGCACCTATGGATGTAGCCCCTGAGCCCCCGAGCGATTCGGGTAGAATCGTCTGGGGGGGTTTGCCAATGGGGGAGGTTTTTGTTTCGTCAGCGGGTGCGCACGAGCGCACCCACGGGTGTAGCCCTCGGGCGATTTGGGCAGAATTGTCTGGGGATGTTGTCAGTGGGCGTGTGTGCGTGTTTTAGTCAAGACAGAGTCATCAACCAAGGCGTCGTTGTGCAGCCAAGGCAATTAGTTTTGGGATCGGGAGAGGTAGAGCTCATGGATCCTGGCGTCGGTGTGCGCCGTGGGATCGAGCGAGGCAGTTAGTTTAGAGATCGTATGAGACAGAGCTCGTGGGTCCTAGCATCGATGTGGTAGAACCACCTAATCTAATGCCTCATAGGAGTGCTCGTCTTCCATTAGACACTAAGCACTCAAGGAAGAACACTAAATTACTCAGTTCCGTCGGGCACACCCTAGGGGAGAACCCGAGGATCCACATTTTTGCCATTAGGATCACAAATGAGAGAATAAAGCTTACATCATTCTTAACCATTTCTTACATCCTCTTACATGTACATCAGAGTATAACATTTATTATTATAACAGCGGAATGTAATCATATTATCAAAGTTATGAACAATTTAATGTACAACGGAATATAAATATGTGATCAGAATTTCAGCAGAAATAAACATCTATTAATGACATGATGGAATATTGATATATAAACTACTACAATAGATTATGAAACTTTCATTTATAAAAACATTTGGTGAGAGTTATGAATAAAAACTACGATCGTGACGTAAAGGAATTCTCGTTGAGCCCACCAGTAGGAATCCACACACAAGAGTCAGCCTTAGCATCCACCTGTCACCTGCAACAGGGGGAATAAAACCCTGAGTACTCAATTGTACTCAGCAAGACTTACCTGATAGGAGGAAAGAAAAGACTCCAAGGATATGCAAGGCTATCTGGCTTGTGGGTTTATTGCAATTGCAGGAAGCATTACTAAGCGTGCGTCCTTATATTCGATTTTTATTTATAGCTGCATTGGTTCATTAACTAACCATTCTATGTAAGCACCTATGCTACTTTTAAGCGGGTGGTAAGCAATCAGATTTCTCTTTTTCCATCTTCCATCTTCCATCTTTCAGTTCTTACTACGATGCTAAACCGTAGACAAGCCGTACCGGATTTCCCGGTGACTCGCGAATCAATGCCCCCAGCTGGGTACCCCAAAAACATACGTCCCACTTGTACCCTAGGCACAAGCAAGACCAACCCATCACTCTCCTATCCTGGTTGTCTAGGTCCCCATCTAAACTGGGACTCCAAGCCCCCGCCCCTAAGTCCCGGACTCAGTGCGGTGCAAGGACCTCCTCCACCAAAATAAAACCCTAACAGTCGGTCCGAAAAGAGCCGGATCCACGACAAGAGAGTAACAAGTCTTCCAAGCGCCCATACATAAGTATGTGCTCGGGATAATAAGTCTATGACCTACCTAGAGTCTTATGCAACGATCGGTCCTTAACCAACCAGACAGGGAAAACGGTGTAACCAAGCTATGACCCGCATCCACGGCGATACAACTTCTTACACCCACCAATACCCAAACCATATCCCTGCCCGGTCACTATTTTCCTTTCCACCATTTATATTTTTCCAAGTGGTGATAATCCAATAATATATCTCCTATCTCTCGCGAGTAACAGGCAATCACTCAACTTCTACCGGAGTCCTGTAGCATAGCATTCTACACGATCCTGTCATACTAGTAAGACTCATAGGATAAAGATAGGTATATGCAAGTGAGTTTCACTCAACTCTTTAAAACTTAATGCACAATTATAATTTAAACTGCAGAAAGTAGGGGTTATGCATCGGGGCTTGCCTAGGTAAGATATATTAAAAAGTTAGTATCTACATCTTCAGATCATCCACATCATCCAAATAGGAAGCCCATTGCATTATCTCCTAGAGAGAATACTATTACATCATCTTCGGATTCCCAATCACCCTTCGATCGATCTGTTGATCCATCATCGTACCTATATGATATGCATGCAATGCAATGCAAAGATGTAATCAATCAACTGCAATCATGACTCGTAAAATACGACGTACACCTCTCGAGTTAACGAGCTAGTTCTAACGACGACCGTACTTGGGCTACGTATACACGTGGCCAGCTAGGGCGTTATTTTCCAATAATTATTTTAGTTGTACAAACCCAAGTTGTTTCTTCATTTCATTCTATCAATTTAATCATTATTTAAAATAAGACATCATTATCTATTTAGTAACTAATTATTCTGGAGCTACAAAAATTATAGTGAGTACCTAATATTGCTAGGAGCCTACTGTATAAATTTTAGATTCAACAATATTACCAATTTATCGTGAAAATTCCTACAAGTTTAAACTTTACAATACAAAGCGCCTTAAATTAATTATATAGCTTCCAAGAATATTATCCAACTATATGAACAATTTATACCAGTAGGTAGATCATGATTTTTAGAGCCTAACAAAGCTGGTTTCATAATTTTTGGACAACTACACAATCTCATATTGATTTTGCAAGTTTCAGCCATTTTAAACAAAAACTACAAAAAGATAGGTACCTGGGCCGACCTCGGCCAGCGCGGCCCACATGGGCAGCCAAGAGGCCTAGGCACCCGCAGCCCAGCCGGCCAGGCTAGTGACCCACCGGCGCGGACGCAGGCAGCGGCCCACGACCGATAGCAGCCCACGCAGCCAAGGCCTAGAGGGTGGGGCGCGGATGGCCCAGCGGTAGGCAACCGGCCCAGGCGCAGTCGGTGGCCACCGGCCGGCCTAGCAGCAGGCAGGCCAACAGCCCACGTGTGGCATAGCGAGCAGACCGGCCCACACGACCAGGACTAGACAACAACAGCGCCAAATTGCATCAAGACCCTCGTGTTTTACCTAAATCAACCCGCAGGACATTGGCACTATTTACTTATGTCACGTATTTTGTAGTAAGGACCCCATATAACGTTTCTTCTTGGATTCTCACCCATCTCACCTTTACTTCATCTTCTTCATCTAGAGGAGCAGAGGAGCACCGACCGACGTGGCATGGCAGCCCGACGGCGGTGGTCGAGGAGCGAGGAGGGGAAATGGCCCTACTAGCACGGGCAGCGAGGACATGGCCATGTTCGGCAAGGGCGCGTAGGGGTCATGCACATGCCCAAGAGGGAGTCAGGGTGATGGCGGAGTAGCTCAGTGTCGTTCAGCTGGCCATGGCGGGCGCTACGGTGGTGCGACACGCAGAGACGCGGCGCGGATCGAAGGCACGCGCGCTCACGCGCGGTAGCAATCGTGGCGCAGCACCTGACCAAAACAGCCAGTAGCATGGTGCGTGACCAAGGGTGCCTTGAGGTGGTTGTGGGTATGGCGGCCGACGACTGGAGGTGGAGCGCTATGGAGCCACCGGTGCACGGCAGCGTGTGAGCACGGTGGGGACGCGTGCAGCATCGTGGAGTAGCGATGTGGGGAGGAGGTGCCTAGGGGATGCGGCGGCACAACTAGGATGGTGGCAGGAGCGGCCGCAGGCATGAGTAGCGGTCCGCCATGCGCACAGTGAAAAGAAGCAGCACTCACGAAGGGGAAGAGGGCCCACGGCGGCGACACAAAACAGTGAAGAGCGAGCAGGAGCTGGAGCAGCGACTTCGACGCGAGGCAAGGAAGCTCACGCGCGTGGATGGTGGCACAGCCATGGCTGCTGTGGTCCAGCATTACGGTTCAGCCAGGCGCGCTGAGGGCTTGGCAAAGCTAGCAGAGGGAGGGCCCGACAATGGTCGGCAGGAGGCGAGGTGCTGTGGCTCGACGCAGCAGCGGGGCATGGCAGTGAGGCATAGTAGCGAGGCAACAGGGGGAGGAACAGGGTGCGCGAGTGGTGCGGGTGCATGGACAGGGCATGTCAGCCCGGCATGCAGCTGCGGCAGCCATGGGAGTAGAAAGGTGGCATGCCGAACCAGAGCAGGGAAGGGAAGGGCGGTAGGTGCTGTGGGGTAGTGAGCAAGGCGGTGCAGCGCTAGAAGAAGAGCGAGGAGGCATTGGTCCAAGCGTCAGAGGAAAAGGTGAAGGACAGGTTAGGCATAGGTCGACCTGCGATGTGATGGAGCAATAGTGGCACACGTGTAGCGTATGCGCATTAGTTGTTTGGCTAGCTAGCGTTGCATGCCCACGGCGACGGTGGCATAGACACGACGGGTGCTCAGCTTGGCACAAAAGCAGATAGAGGCATAGATAGTGCTATAAGGAGCACGGTACTGGAGCTGGCTGCTGGTGTGGTAAAGCACAAGCACAGCTGTCACTCCCATTAAACTCAGACATGACCCAAGCAAGAGAGGACAATGACTTAGGCAACCGGCCACGCCGGGTATAGAGCGTGCGAGGACATGACAGAGCCACAACGGGACAATGGAGGCAGTGGCTACAACTTTAGCAAGGCCCACACACATCAGACCAACCTACGAACTACACCAAGCCAGGGTACTCATCATGAACCTTCAAGCTATGCACAAATATGGATAATTTGTTTTATCATTTTATGTGAGTTTAAAAACTTTAAACACGAGAGCTTGGTTAATTAATTTCTTTTAGGCCTTGCTTAATGTGCTAAGCAAAATCGTAACACTAGGGGTGTTATAGTCGGTGCGCACCGTGGGATTGGGCGAGTCAGAGTCGTGGATCTTGGCCTCGGTGCAGCCCATGTAGCCGAGGCAGTTAGTTAGTCAGTTTAGGGATCGGGCAAGGCGGAGTTCGTGGATCCTGATGGGTTGAGTTCAGGGTCGTAGACCCAGGCGTTTGGGTGTGCAGTCGAGGCATAGCCGAGGGATGGGGCGAGTTTAGGGTCATAGACCTATGTGTTTGGTGTGTAGTTGAAGCATAGCCAGGGGATGGGGCGAGTTTGGTGTCGTAGACCTAGGCATTTGGTGTGTAGTTGAAGCGTAGCCGAGGGATGGGGCATGTTCGGGGTCGCATACCTAGGTTTTTTGGGTGTCTTGAGCCCCCAAGCCCGGTTGGGCCTTGATATGGGTCAGTTTGAGTTGTGTGCATTACTCCATCCTTGGTTTCTCACAACCAGAGGGCTGAGCTTTGTCGCTTGCCTCAATTGCTTGGGCTCGAATGACGCGCTCGGTGAGTTCGCTAACGGGTATGATTGAGTGGAATCTGGGTCCGTCATTCATGATGGGGTCGGTATAGCCCTCTTGTGACATTCCATTGCTCCTTTACCTGCAACCCAGTAGATGCCTAGGTCATTTCGAAGACTGACCCAGGTGGCTTGATGGCCTCTCCTCGATGGAGATTCTATGGGCTTGGTAGAGGTTTAGGATCAAACAAGAAGGTTGAGATGACCCTGTCTACTTTGGGGCAGACTAGGTGAGGGCTGCATGGGGCTCATCTACATTTTCTCTCCTTGCTCAGTTTGACGTGGGGCAACCTCGAGCCCTTCATGGGCTAGCCTTCGAACCCTGATCGGTCATTGCTCATGTTGAATGAAGCAGCTGCCACTTCGTGACACAACATGGAGTGTTGTGATATATTTTGCTGCACGTGCGCTGCTTTAGTTCCTGAGCCCCCAGGCGATTTAGGGCCCAAATCGTCTGGGGGACACAGGCGTATGGAATGAATGCGTGTATGAATGTATGGATGATTATATAAAGAAATAGCTAGGGTCGGTAGTGTTAACTTGATGACTCGAGTGACGGGGTTTGAAGAGCTCCAGTCAGAAATGTCCGACCGGGACCCGTGCTCATCGTTCGTGACAAAGTCGGTATGTCCTACATGGGGTGTCCCTTTGCTCCTTACCTATCTCTCAATGTTATCTTGAGCCATTTGATCAACTTAGGAAGCCCGATGGTCTCTCCTGGCGGAGATCCCATTTTAGGTTTTTCCAAGTCTCGTATGGGGATACGGGGAGCTGCCTGTGTGCGGTGGCGCTTTGGTTCTTGCGCTTGGTGTGTGGTAGTGGTGGGCCATACCCAGGCCATGTCCCATCTAATTAGATGTTGTTCTATCGGGTAGGGCACGTCTTATCGGTCAGGGCGCGTCCCATCGTATCTCATCTGCATTAAATGGGAAAGGGAGAGGGTTTTTTGCTCTATCGTTTTGACTTTCCTGATCGGCGCGCCTTCCCCAACTGTTGTGCCCTTTTCCTTAAGTAGGAGAAGGGAGAAGGTTTTTGCCCCATTCCTTCACCTATTCCCCATCTGTCATCTCCTCTCATTTTCCTTCTTACCGGGAGCGTCTTTGAGAGCCGCGGTGGTTTCTAGGAAAGAAAAGGGGAGAGCGAGGGAGAGGAGAAAACTCACAAATCCTTTTATGAACCCAAAGCGAAATGTCAGACTGGAGGTCATCCATTGTGAGGGAGTCGGTGCTAGAGGCCTTCGTCATGAAGGGGTTTCTTCCATTGAAGGAGGTGGTGCACTGGAGGGCTCCTAGGAGGGAGGATGTTCCCCAGGATTGGCTTGGTGAGGTGGTCTCCTTCCTCACCTTCCACGAGTGCAGATTAGGATACCTCGTGCACTGATTTCTGCGTGGGCTCCTCAATGAGTGGGGTCTAGAGCTGTAGCACCTTAATCCAACGGGGGTGCTGCATATCGCCAGCTTCGTCACCATCTATGAGGCCTTCCTTGGGATGGAGCCACACGTGGACTTCTTCCGATAGCTTTTCTCTGAGCAAACTTTGCTGGTGGGGAATCCGCCCAAGGCTGTGCCTGTGGGGGATTCATCCTATAGAGAAAACTGAGCATCGAGGGCTCGTATCCCATGTACATCCCCAGCGACTCCAACCAGGGGTGGCATGGGGAGTGGTTTTATATTAGGAACCCGGTGGAGGCACCGTTCCCGGCGTTCACCGGTAGGAGGCCAGAGAGGCGAGATAGTTGGTCATGAGGTCCTTCCTGTTAGGAGAAGAAGGTGGAGATCATCGAGGCAGAGCTCCAAAAGCTCATGCAGCACGGCCTTGATGGGGTGTGGGTGTTCCACACCCTCTACCGCCATCAGGTTGCTCCATTGGTGGAGAGGGCATGGCCGATGTGGAGGTACGGTAGCTCGTCGGACCCTGATCATGCGTCACCGGAGGACCTGTCGAGCGACGAGGTCTGGAGTCGCCTCGATCGGGTGCTGCAGCTGAAGCCCAAAGAGAGGGTCGATGGAAAGCCCGAACCTCTCAATGCCTCGGTGGTGTTCAAACTGGTATGATCCCCTCTTTACTTTGTGTTCTTTTCCCTTTACTTTCTTGCTTTTTGATTTTGAATCGCCTGTTTCATAGGGACTTGATGCTTACAAGTCTCGGATGCACCTTCTGAAGGGGCCAGAGGGTGTAGCCTGGTAGGCTGCCTAGAAGGAGGTGGTGGATGCCAGGAAGAAGAAGAAAGTCAAGGTGCCTCGATGGAAGTATAAGAAGGAGAAGGATATCGCCCGGCACGTGAAGGCCGGGGAAAATAAGAGCGACATCGAGTCCAAGCTCGAGTCGAAGGATCCCATAGAGGTGGATGGCATGGTTTTCTCCAAGGAGAAGGAAAGCTAGGAGGTCATTGTGACCTCGGCAGAGCATCATGACCCTACGACAATGTCTGCTAGCAATGGGCAGGAGGCAGAGGGGTGCGCCAAGGTTCCCATGCTGAGGAAGCGTGCTATGAGCGCGGACACCATCGGTGAATGGGAGGTGAAGCAGACAGGGTCACTATGCCCTTCGGTGGTGTCGCTGGTTTCGTCCCCACTTGTCGCGGACATAGCCAAGCAAGCCAGGTGGTCCGAGGAGCGGGCTTGCACCCGCACGTCGCTGGGACCGGCGCCAGTGCATGACTCACAGCGAGAGGATGCCCCGCCTGCTGCCCCAATCATCGTGTCCCGAGCAGAAGGTTGCGATGACCCACTGTTTGGGCAGGAGTCGGTTGGGACGACTCTGCCCCTAGCTAAAGTGAGGGGGCGTGGGTCGTAGCCCAGGAGCAGTCCTTGCCCTGCAGGCCCATCGACGCTGGGTCTTGGTTTCAGAGTCGTGCTGCTTACCTCCTAGTATGCTTTTCTTTGTTTCTTTTTTATCTTGCTATTGAGTCTTTTTGGAGTATGACTGACTTGTATTTTTGTCAGTGGCTGGACGATGATGGGGTTGAGCATCACCCCAACTCCTGTGTAGGAGGTTTGGAGGCCCACCCTGCAACATGCCATGGTGAGCGATGGGGGGGAACAGGGTGGTGGCGGTGAGTCTTTCCCTTCCAGGGGTGGTGCTCCCTAGGTTGGTTGCTAGTACAGCGACAGCAGCGGTGATCAAGGTGGTGGGGGCTTTGTTGGAGGTGTCCCTTGTGGCCCCTCCTCCACCAGCTATGGTGGAAGAGGAGAGGGAGACCATGCTCCCTGCCTCACTGGGTGGAGGGCTGTATGGCTCACCCTCATGGTTAGAGCTGAAGGCGCCGAAGGGAGACGTGGCCAGGATGGATTCAAAATGTCATCGGTGGCTCACAAAACCGAGGTGGTGGACATCCCTTCCGACGATGAAGCAGATGATGTGGTGAAGCTACTAGCGCCATCGTAGGAACTAGCAATGGTTTGGTCAGAGGCTGGGCCCTCCGATAGGCTAGAGGAGGGTGACTTGGAGTGGCCTTGCCCCAAGGATCCATCAAAGGTTCGGTTCATCCTTTAGGATTCCTAGGAGTGTCAGCTTTGGGACATCCTTGGGGGGAAAGGACTCACCACGGAGTCTGATCTCAGCAAGCTATCGATGAAGCTTGAGGACACCTAGGAGCAGGTTAAGTCACCCAGTAGTTGGTCATGGTCGACCTATAGCTCGCCATGGAGGTGAGTTTCCCATGTTTGTCCTTGATCTCTTAGTCTCTTGTTGGTTGCCTCAATACGCTTGCTTCTTGTTTTCGCAGGGTCTACAGGAGATGTCATCCTGTAAGTTCTGTTTCCTCTAGATGGAGCATGCCCGAATGGCCAAGCTTGAGCATCAACTGGAGTCCACCCACCGTGAGTCCTAGGACTAGGCAGCCAAGGTGACCGCGGTGTGGGTAGAGGAGCAGCGTGTAGTGGAGTGGGCGACCGCCACCGAGCGGGGGCTTGAGGCGATGAAGGCCCACCAGGTGGAGACCGAGGTGGGGCTATAGAAATCCCTGGTGGACACTGAGGTGGCACTCCAAAAATCCCTAGAGACCCTTGAGTCGGAGCAAAACACCTTGGAGTCAGAGTGGAATGCCTTGGAGTCAGAGCGAAAGGCCCGGTTAGAGGCAGACTAGGAAATGCTCACGCTTTGGGGTCGGGTGATGGGGACGGAGGAGGCAAACACCTGGTTGTGTGAGCAGGTGACCTGGCAGGCGAAGGGACTCTCCGCCCTCGAGGACTTCCACCTCGGTACGTACCTTTTATGTTTTTTGTTGTGTTGGTTTGTTCCTTTAGATTTTTTCTAAGCTTGTCGCCCTTTTTCTAGAGCTAGGCGAAAAGGTGAAGTTGTTGGAGTGGTACCTAGAGATGGCCAAGGTGACTTTTGGCTGAAATGCAGAGGCACTAGCTAAGTCCCTTGAAGAGCGATGTGTTCTTGAGGGGGAACTTGACCAGATCTGCAATGTTGCCCAGCTTGTCATCTCGGAGGTCTTCGGGTCAGCGCCAAGTACTAGCGTGCCCGCCATCCAGCTGGCAGAGGTTCCGAATGAGGTTTGGGCCCTCGTCACAGATGGGCTATTCTACGGAGCATCGGGGGTGTTGACTTTGGTGGCGACATACCACCGGAACCTGGACTTCACCACTATCTACATTGGGTATGTCGACGGCTTGAGCATGGAGGACATCCAATCGCTCGGGGAGAGCTTGCTGCCACACGTAAGGTTGGTGGCAAAGCAAGTCTCTATGTAGTTGGTGATGGATGCCTACTATGAGGACATGGCCAGAAGCATGCGTTGGGGGGACGTCGCCTAGCCTATGGATGGCACGGAGCCTGGGTTAGAAGTGGACATCGCCCCACCTTCAACCGAGCCAAATGTCGTCCCACTAGGGAGTGAGCAGCCCATGCCTTCATCGGTCGCATCGATAGCAGATGCCGCCGAGGTGCCCTAATAGCTTGTAAAGTATATGTAGTGCACCCCCGTGGAGCCCTCGAGCGACCCAAGCCAAAAGTGTTCGGGCCAGGTGCTTTTATAGGAGCAAACATTAAGTAAACAATGGTAAGACTGAATTTTAGGGGAAGAAATGACATAGCTGCTCCAAGCGCTGGCGAGAACATTGTCATTGTCGTCCTTCAGTCGGTAGCCACCCGATCGGAGCACCTTGACCTTTAGTCATCCGGATCCTTGCCTGCTTTGCCCCCTTTCTTGGCTGCTACTTCTTCGCCCTTTTCTTCCTTTGGCCCATCGGCCTGTCGTAGAAGGTGCTTGAGGGGATCGCAGTCCTTGTAGAGGCATTTGTTGGGGGTAGGTGTGGTTGGTGCATGGGCACTCCATGAGCTCATGGAAGTGGCCTAGAAGGTCCTGCTAGGGCTGCTTGCCTGTGTGATGAGCCGTGGTGACCAACTTGGAGTTGGTCGGTCGACGACGATCTTTTCTGTTCTTTTCCCCTTCTGCATGGAGGGGCCCTCGTCCTAATCTTGGTGCTTGGCCTTGCCTTTGCCTCGGCCTCTGTTGGAGCGCTGCAGGAGTGGTGCTCTCTGGATGCATCGGACAAAGGCTCATGGTCTTGGGCCATCCGAGCTGGTACTCCGGGTGCTGATGATGCTGCAAGCATCTTGGTTTGGCCTGAGCCGCTCGTGTATAGGTGGTCGGTGTGGAGCGGTCGCTAAGTCAAGATGAGGCATAGATGCGGCCTCCTGTGCCACGCTCGGTGGCTGTAGCAGTGAGCGGGTGGAGCGATTTGTCTGGTGCATCCCCCTCCCTTTGTGGGGAGAGAGGTCGCGAGTCAGTGTCATGATGCGGAGCTCTCCGCCTATTGAATGGCGGCGGTCTCCACTAGTGCCTGAAGGTTCTAGTGGATCGCCTGTTCCTGGGGGTCGTTTGGCTTAGGAAGGCTGCGTAGAAGCATTACCACAGTGGTGATGTTCTGATTGGCCCGAGCAAACTATGGGGGATCATTCCCCCTATCCATGGTATTGCGCTGGACACGATGGGTGCAACCTCGAGCGTCGCTTGCCGGTTTATGTGCATGGAGCGCAGTGTGGGGCACCAAGCACACCAGCACAGTCGGTGGTTGGTTCAGTCTCTGTTGTCATAGCTCCTCGCCGTGCTCCCGTGTGAGCGTGGGGGTCTTCACACGAGGGTTTGGAGGGGTGTGAGTCTGTAAGAACTCCATTACCATCGGTGGCTATCCCAGAGCATCCGCCATAGTGCACTCCTAGGATGGACAGTGGCTAGGCGCCACATCGCCAATGCTAGAGCCATCACTCTCAACATCGTCATCCATGAGGTTGAGAAAACGGGTGGGAGCATAGCTCACCATTCCCACGAATTCAGACATGAGAGGGGGCGGTGACGGCATCCTTTGGAGCCCCTAGGCGTACGCATCCATAGGAGACACGAGGCCATAGGGGAACCGGTTGCATGGCGGTCGTGGCAGGGACAACGGGGTCCCTCCGGATAATCAGCGAAAGATAGAGAATAGCAAGTAAATAACATCATGTACATTACTCACATCAGGGTTTGAGCAGAGAGTTTTCTTAGAATGAAGCGTAGATGCCTCATCTTTGAAGTCATCGTGCGTCCTAGAACCGATGGAGAGTGCCCCTCCAACAGGCGCCGAAACGAGTGCCTCCTCGCGGAGGTGTAGTACACCGAGCCAGTCGGCGATGAAGTCTAGGCTTCCAAAGAGGAAGTCCTGGGATGGCTAGGAGATGGGTGGAACCCACATCCCAATAGGTGGGAGTATGGGAAACTCTAGTGAGCCGAAGCGAGTCGTATCACCTGAGCCCGCCATGGTGAAGGTGGCAGAAAAGTGGGCCATCCGATGACCAAAAATTATTGAACGTACAACGTCTTCCTCTCGGACGGCACCAACTATCGATGCAGAAAGTGACCAACACATAAATATTTGTAGTTTTGCCATACGTTGTGATCGGAGGTGGTCTAGCACTCAATGACACAGGGTTTATACTAGTTTCGGCAACATGCCCTACATTTAGTTTGAGTCGGTCAGTGACTTTATTCCTAAGCCCAGGTGCTTGAAGTTTGCAGTGGGGTTACAAACAAGAAGAAGAAAGATGGGGGGGGGGTACAAGAGGTCTGGTCAGACTCTAGTTGGAAGAGCTGAGAGTGACGAGAGCTCCGCTATGAGCTAAGTGTTCGAGCATGTGCTCGTGGTTTGAACCTGGTGGTTCTGCTGTTGTATGTTAGTGAACTTGATCGATCTAATGAATCTGTCTGTTGGAAGAGAGCGCATCCCCTTTTATAGATGAAAGGGATGGCCTTACAAGTGATAGGGAAGGAGTATGTTTGCTGCTAAGTCTTGCTTCCCACGCCGATGGGTACAAGATGATGGTAGGCGCCCATAACACTATTGGATGTCAGATGCACGTGGGAGGTTATGTTGTCTTCTTTGGGTATGGCAGACATCAGCGCCTGCCACACTATTGATACCTGGAGGCATGCAAGGAGTTTTACCATGTTCTCCTAGTATAGTAAATGCCAGCGCCCATAACACTATTGATGCCTAGAGGCATGTGGGGGAGCCTTACTGTATGGGAGTTAATGGCGCCCATAATACTATAGGGTAAAATGTCGGTGCCTACAGCACTGCTTGGGTTCTGTCATGCCAGGGAGCTCGTAGAGTACTATTTCTATAGGTACACAGGGTATGGTCCCCAATATTGTGGTTTGACCTATGCACCCTACCTTACTTTCTCTGTCCGTTTCCTAGTCCTTACCGAGCGGGTGTCCCCGGTCGGTTGATTCCAGTCGGCTCTGATTGCGCCAGTCGGAGAAGAGTAGCGAGCATGGGTCTAGCGCATCCCTAATTGGAGACATGGGTCAGAGTTAGAAGCGGTGTTTTGGCCAGGCTCTCTGGTTGGAGAGGTCATCCGGAGGCAGGCTAGAGACTGAAGCAAGCGCTTCGGTCGGAGAGGTGGGCTAGAGTCAGAAATGGGCGTCGTTCCACCTCGGCCAGGCCTTTCGGTCAGTGATTGGATCACCCTTCTAGACTATCGTTTAGGTACTTGGGCCAGCCCATAAGTTGCGCATTGTCTGCTTGGGTTGAGCCTTTGTTGGGAAGCCGGTCCGTGAGGGACCCTGGGTTTATGAACCCGACAGTGCCCTTTAAAGCAATCCATGGGACTGCTACCACAATGTTGCCATAAGCTAGTCTATAATAATTAAAATATTCACTATAGATTAGCTAAAACATTATAGGAGTGGTCCATATAGACTAGCATAAGGATTAAAAAATATTATTCTTCTCCTTCCTCCGTCTCTCACACTCTCGGTCTCCTTCTCCCTCTGTCTCTCTCGCTTCTCTCGAATACAGATGCCATTGGAGTTGGGAGGTTCGTCCATGCGCCCAACGAGGCCACCATCCTAGGCGTCCACGCGCCCAGCGTGGCTATCACCGACAAAGTTGTCATCCTAGCCGTCCAAGCGTCCATGCCAATGTGGAGGCAACGAGCAGAGGTGGCAATTCGCTGGGGCAATGAGCGGAGGCGGTGATTTGTTGAGGCAATTTGTCTAGAGCGATTTGCGTCGGAGGCGACGGCATGGTGTTGGAGGAAACAAGCAGAAGCGGCGGCATCGACGCTCATGAGATGGTGAGAAGAGATGTGGACAGTTGGTTTCCTTTTTTTAATGTCTTGTTGGCCCTATATTTTGGTCTATTTAGACTTCAACATTGTGGCAACAACCATAGGTATAGTCTACTGACACAAAAGCTGCCTATATGGAATACTTAGTCTATAACTCTATATACATTGTGGTTGTGGTTGCTCTTAGTCTTGGCTTGTTAGAAGGTTGGAGACATGCTTGTTTTGCCCATATTGCTCATCCCTCCTAGACCTTCCGAGCAATTGGGCATTCACAAAAACAAGTGTTCTGTTGTTTCTATATTCTTGCAACATAATTGGTAAATTAAAAGTATATGAGTTTGGCTAGCCTCATTACATTGTTGTGGCCGAGCACAACCTATCTTAGAGCAACAACCACATAGAAAAACTTACAACGTGGGACGACTTGGGCATTTCAAACATGTGTGCCTGTATTCGAATGCACTAATAAACCTTGGATTACTCGGGCTTGGCCTATAACTAGTATAGCAATTAATCAAATAATTTTGAAGGCCCACAATTAGTGATAAAGAGGAGCGAGATCAGTACCACATGTAAATCCCAATAGAAAGGTGCTCAACTTAAATAGGAAGTTGTTGTGCGCTCCTATAGAGAAATTGAGGAAAGTTGGAGGACACGCGCATGTCCCGCCACACCATGCCCTGGGCGGACATGATGTGCTAGGACAAAGGCTACTTGAAGGCACTGTCTATTATCTTGATAGGTCTTCTTCAACTGCTAGCTTTGTGCTATTCTTTTTTGGTGTTGAGGAGAATGCAAGGACAAAGGGCACTCATTTTTGGTGTTGAGGAGAACATGAGGACAAAGGGCACTCATGGCAACAAAGTGTTTGATGATAGAGGTTCTAGCACAAACTTGGTACAGAAGTACTTATGGCAAGGAAGTGTTCTAGCCCAGAACAAGTACTATCTCTTGTGGCAACAAAGTGTTTGATGATGGAGGTTCTAGCACAAACCTGGTACAGAAGCACTCATGGCAAGGAAGTGTTCTAGCCTGGAACAAGTACTATCTCTATGGTGGAGGAGAAGTGATCATGTGCTTGTATGTCAATGACATACTTAGGGGTGGCTGCTGGCTCATGGTGGTAGATAAGGCTCCTCAGTCGTGGCAAGGAAGTGTTCTAGCCCAGAACAAGTACTATCTCTCGTGGCAACAAAGTGTTTGATGATGGAGTTCTAGCACAAACCTGGTACAGAAGCACTCATGGCAAGAAAGTGTTCTAGCCCAAAACAAGTACTATCTCTATGGTGGAGATGTGATCCTGTGCTTGTATGTCGATGACATACCGATCTTTGAGACCAACTTCATTGTGATTGAAGAGGTCATGGACTTTCTGTCCAAAACTTTTGACATGAAAGATTTGAGAGTGGTTGATGTGATTCTAAACATTAAGCTTAGGGGCAGCCGTTGACTCAGGGCTATGGACAAGGCTCCTCAGAGGAGGAGCCCTGCCAAATGTTTTGGTGGCGGAGCCATTTTCCAGTGAAAATAGAGGAGCCAGAGCCATTTTAGAGGAGCCGCAATTTGTGGTTTCTTCAAAATGGCTCTGGCTCCTCCGGAGGAGCCCCTTAGGAGGAGCCCTGCCAAACACCCCCTAACAATCTAGCAAAGGCAAGGCCACACTTACCTCTAGTCGGCATGTATGTGAGAACCTATAGCTGCTCGACCTAGCCGTTGAAGCACTTTGTCGCTCCTTGTGCTTTGCCGGAATGAAAATTAATTCCACAAAATTGTGTTTTATTCGTGGGCTTTGGAAAACTATCATGCAACCAGTAATGCTCTGTCTAAGACATCTGTTCATCTAAACGCCTCATTGGTGGGTCATGGTACCCACGAGGCTCTCTTATCCGCTCCTATATCCGCTCCCCTTCAGGCACCACAATTTCTTAAAAATCACCGCAGCGCCATGACTGCTCTGCGACCATGCTCCACCACATCTCCCGCAGTGCCCGACCACATCACGCGCTGCTCCGCGCCTCGCACCATGCTCCCATCCACTTCCTATCACAGAAGGAGAGGCAAGGGCGGCCTACGCCTGCGCCCTCATCTTTCACGCCCATAGGTAGGAAGGGGAGGCCTTCGTGCTGTGTCTAGGTATATGCTAGACCATTGCTCTCGATGTCCCCCAGACCCGTGTTTGCTGGCTATCGGAGTTCCCACCAGGTAGCTAGGTTGTGGGCACCTGCGCCATTGTATTTCAAGTGTTTTAGGCGTTTTCAGACTTATGTTTCAAGTGTTTCGTTTGAATGTTGCAAATAGATCTTGGATGTTGCGCATGTTGCAAGCATATGTTTCAAGTATTTTAGGTGTTTCATATGTATGTTTCAAGTGTTTCATCTCGATGTTGCATATGTTACTATGGCTCTATAAGTATATTTCAAGCGTATGTTTCAAGTGTTTCATATGTTTCAGACTTATGTTGTAAGTGTTTCATCTGAATGTTTCAAATGTAGATCTTTGATGTTGTATATGTTGCTATGACTATACAAACATGTTTTAAGTGTTTCATCTGTTTTAGCTATATGTGCAAATATTTTATCTAGATGTTTCAAAAGTAGATCTGGAAGAGTACATGTTTCATCTGTCGCAACGGCCCTACTACTGCTGCTGGGGGCGCCACAGTGGTGAAAGGTCCTAATATGGCTAGAGGGGGGTGAATAGCCTATTTAAAAATCTACAAACCAACTAGAGCAATTTGATTAGTATGACAAATACTGAAAAGCAAACTTGCTCTAGCTCTACAAGGGTTGCAAGCCACCTATCCAACTATTCTAGTTACTATAATCACTAGACACATAATTTACTAAGTCACTACTCACTAAGAGCTCTCACAATTGTTACACTAAAGAGCTCCACTAGATGGACTTAAGCTATAAAGCAAGCTCTCAATTCTAGCTACACTAAAGAGCTTGCTACAACTAGTTTGCGGGAATGTAAATAAGTAAATAAGTTGATTATACCACCGCGTAGAGGAGTGAACCAATCACAAGATCAATACTTATTCAATCACCGGAAGAATACCAAAGGGCAAGAGACAACCAATTTTCTCTCGAGGTTCACGTGCTTGCCAACACGCTACGTCCCCGTTGTGTCGACCAACACTTGGTGGTTTGGTGGCTAAGAGGTGTTGCACGAACCTTGTCCACACAATTGGATACCGCAAGAACCTACCCACAAGTGAGGTAACTCAATAACATGAGCAATCCACTAGGGTTACCTTTCGGCGCTTTGCCGGGGAAGGCACAAGTCCCCTCACAATCACCGGAGATGGTCACGAACAATCACCAACACATGCCAACCCTCCTCCACTGCTCCAAGCCATCTAGGTGGTGGCAACCACCAAGAGCAACAAGTGAATCCCATAGCTGAACACAAATACTAAGTGCCTCTATGTGCAATCACTCAAGCAATGTACTTAGATTCTCTCCAAATCTCACAAAGATGATGAATCAATGATGGAGATGAGTGGGAGGGCTTTGGCTAAACTCACAGGGTTGCTATGTCAATGCAAATGGCCAAGACAGTGAGCTTGAGCCAGCCATGGGGCTTAAATAGAAGCCCCCACAAAAAGAGTCGTTGGCTCTCTATTCTCTGAAAAGTCGAGGCGACTGGACGCACAGGTCAGATCGACCGGACGTAGGACCCTAGCGTCCGGTCATGCGATGTGCGCCACGTATCCCATGCTTCAAACGTTGATCACCTGATCTCAACGGTCATCAGTACATTTAAGTTGTGACCGGATGTAGGACCCCAGCGTCCGGTCACTTCCAGTAAGCATCCAGAGACAAATTTTCGTGATCGGACACGTCCAGTTATCCCTGACCGGACTCACCCAGTGTTCGATCAGTCACCCTCTTCTCTATGAGCTACCATGTCAGCAGGACTGGATGCACCCTATCAGTGTCTGGTCATGAAGTGACCCAGCATCCGATCAAAGACCGATACCAACGTCTTCACTGCTTCCACTGACCGGGCGCTCCGGTCTAGTTGAGGTCAGCGTCCGGTGCACTATATGAAAACCTATCTTTTCTATACAGGGCAACGGTGGCACCGTTGGACTGCCCGCACTCTATGGGCAGACACTCCACCGGTGAAGTTTCTTACCCTTGCTCCTAAGTGCTAAACATAATGTGTATCACCTTTGTGCATGTGTGTTAGCATATTTTCACAAATATTTTCAAGGGTGTTAGCACTCCACTATATCCTAAATGCATATGCAATGAGTTAGAGCATCTAGTGGCATTTTGATAATCGCATTTTGATATGAGTTTCACCTCTCTTAATAGTACGACTATCGATCCTAAATATGATCACACTCTCTAAGTGTCTCGATCACTAAACCAAAAAGCTTCTATCAATTTCACCTTTGTCTTGAACTTTTTGTTTTTCTTTCCTCTTTTCTAAGTCCAAGTATATGATCATCACCATGCCATGACCATCATCATCATATCATGATCTTCATTTGCTTCACCACTTGGAATGTGCCACCTATCTCATAATCACTTTGATAAACTAGGTTAGCACTTATGGTTTCATCAATTTACCAAAATCAAACTAGAGCTTTTAGGTGGGTCACTGTGTGAGCATCTGAGGCTGGCAGACGCCTTCACGACATGCATTCACAAGCAGGGTAGGTGAATGAGACCCACGTGGGGCCTGGGGATGGGCATGAGGTGTAGGATGGGTTGTTGGAGTGCGAGATGGGTGTGGGTGCGACATGCGAACATGGGGGCACTAAAGCCAGATGGGGTGGTGCGAGATAACGCGCGGGAGGTGCATCCGAACATCCAGGCGCTAGCCCTTTCGATCGCAAGAAGTAAGCACCTTGATTTATACACCATTTCTCTTTTTCCCTCCTTTTTCCTTATTTTTCTCCAAACATCTAGTCTAGTACTAAAAAAGACAAGATAGCCCCTGGGGCAAAATAATGCTGGCAACTAAATCCGGCCGCCCGCTGCCATGCAATCGTTGTCCTCTGTCCGCTCATTCAACTACGACTATGCCAGCGACCCCATGGATGAACGCCGGAGGACGCGGCCCCGCCCGCTAGAAGCGCCTGCTCTGCCTGACTTGGTGTCGCCGCTTGATGCGCTGGCTCGACCTAATGTGGCCCTACCTAGGCAGCCAGTGACCAGCAGGGACGTGCAAAATTGCCTAGGGGCGGCCTGCGATGAACCCCAGGAGGAGAAGCAGAAGGAAGAGAAGGGAAAGAGGAAGCGGAAGGAGGACAGAGAGATGGAGGGAATGGGGAAGGAGAAGAATGGGGAAGAAAAGCTGAAGAAGGACTAGGGTGGCGGGATTCTGACAAATAGGCTTTTCTCAGAGCTCTGCATCTCGGAGCTCACTGCCAAGGCTATCAGAGAGATGAACTACACCCACCTCACCAAGGTGATGCTCCCACCTAACCAAATTTTACCATTGCACCATCTTTTTGGCAAGATATACATGTTTTCTCGGTGCAAGTCCAAGTACTCCACAATTGCATGTAGTCAAATGCTTCTATCATTATGTGGATGATTGTGTTATGTGAGTCGATACCGCAATGGCAATGCATTCACCGCTGGGTTTTAGTATTGATGTAATGTAACAATGGCATGCATGCATGGTTGTTTAATTTTCATGATTGCAGATTCAAGCTAGATCAATACCGCATCTGATGGAAGGAAGTGATGTGATGGGTTCAGCAAAGACTAGTTCAGGGAAGACCCTTGCTTTCCTTATACTAGCGATTGAATTGCTCCACAGATCACACTTCTTGCTGAGGAATGGAACTAGAGTTGTTGTGGTTTGCCCAACAAGGGAGCTTGCCATTTAGGTTTATGCATGACACAACAATTATCTTTTGATTGATTTTACATGCTTTATGACTGTTCTAGAATTTGCTATGAGCGAAATGATCAAAATGAGATGTGTCAACTGATCTAAGGTTAAGTTATTCTTTGTTAACATAATGCCATGTGTGCAGATATAATACACAAATACACAATGTTGTTTGTTTTTATAGTATTTTGATTTGAAGATTAAGCTATGAGAACTTCTTTTCACGTTGCTATATATTACCAAATTTTATCACCAAATTGTTAGGCTTCAAAAGGTAGCTTTTTTTTAAATGAGGCTTCAAAAGGTAGCTTTCTACATTGTATCTGAATGTTGGATGGTTGTTGCGACTATTCACCTATAGGGGTAGGGGCTCATACTCGACACTTTGCTATCCTTATGTGTTTCGCCAATTCATTTGTGCTAGACACAGTGTTGTCAAGGAATTAATGAAGTATCACTCGCAAACTCTTGGATATGTAATTGGTGGCACTAACTGTTGACCGACAGGATCACCGGCTCAGGTGAGTGAACCACTCATCGGTCTTGCCGAGCAACTGCTAGTGTTGCTGAGCACCCACTAGCCGTGCCGACCACGAATAAGCATTGTCCGTCCCCACACACTATGGCTAGAGCTAGAAGAAGAAGGGAGAATAGAGCATGCACACATAATACACGACACCAGCGTTGGGCGAAGCCCTATCTGAGAGATGGTAAATCTGAACTCTCTTTACTGAGTTGTCGTGGTAGTCTATTTATACAACTCTATCCATCTAGTCCTAGTACAGTGCACATGCTGTAACAGTAACTAGATAACATATAGGGCTGACTCTATGCCGGCCACTGCATGTGCCTATAGTGCTGCAGGTGAGCCGTGTGGCGCCTACACCTGCAACGGCTATAGTATCACATCAGGGGGTCTTTCGGCGCCGCCTTCTCTTGCTGTGTTCACACAAGTTAGCAGTAGATTATCTAACAACCTTCCCCTAATTATACTGCTAACCCTTGTACCCCTGTCATGCCAATCATCTCCTTTAGCTCCATGAGTCAAAGACGTCCGAGCAACTTGGTGAGGATGTCCGTGAGTTGTCGATCAGTTTTGATGAACTCGATGATGATCTACCCTCCATCGACACAGTCCCTGAGGAAGCGGAACTTCACATCGATGTGTTTACTCCGGTCGTGTAGAACCAGATTCTTCACAAGGGCGATGGTGGACTGGTTGTCCACCATTAGTGCTGGTGGGTGAGCTTCCATGCCGGTTAGCTCGCCCAGCAGCCGACGCAACCACACAACTTGGCATGCCATTGTGGTCATCGCTACGTACTCTGCCTCGCACGTAGATAGCGCCACAACCTTCTATTTCAGCGATAGCCATGAAATTGGGGCCGACCCGAGGAAGACAAGCACGCCATAGGTGCTTCATCGTCCGTCGATGTCTCCCGCCATGTCTGCATCGCTGAACACAGTGAGATGCAGCCTACTCCCGCCGGTCTTTAGAAAGATGATCCCTTGATCCACCGTCCCCTTGATGTAGCGTAGTAGCCACTTCACCGTAGCCTAGTGATCCTCTCTGGGATTCTCCATGAAGCGACTGACGTAGCCCACAGCGAACGCAATGTCCGGCCTCATGTGGACTAGGTAGCACAGACCATCGACGATGCTCCAATAGAGTGTCGCATCCACATTCGCCACAGTGCTGCCCTTCGTCAGCTTCAGTCATTCCTCCATCGAAGTCATGCATGGCTTGCACTCAGCCATGCCGCTCCTCTCCAACAGCTTGGAGGCATACGCACTCTGACCGAGCGTGAGTTCCTCCTTCCCCTATCTCACCTCGATGTCGAGGTAGTAGGAGAGTGCGCCAAGATCGCTCATTCAAAAATGAGCCGCCATCTCTCGCTTGAAGTAGTTGATGTCCTTCGTGCGTGCACCGGTGATGATTAAGTCATCCACATACACGCCGATGATGAGCTCCTCCTTCCTCCGTCGTTGCATGTAGAGCGTGTGCTCAGTTGCGCACCATTGAAACCCAAGCTCGCCCAGCGTGGTGTCAAGCTTGGCGTTCCATGCTCGTAGGGCCTGCCGTAGCCCATAGAGCGCCTTGTGCAGTCTGAGTACCCTATTCTCCTCTCCCTTGATGGCAAAACCTAGAGATTGCTTGACGAAGACCGTCTCCGACAGCTCGTTGTTGAGGAAGACTGATTTAACGTCCAAGTGATGGATGTGCCAGTCCTTTGCTGCTGCCAGAGCTAGTAGCAAACAGACCGACTCTATGCGCGCTACTAGCGCAAAGACCTCCTCGAAGTCTATGCCCTCGCTAAGGCTAGACGAAAAATTCAAAGCTCGTTAGCTCGCTCGGCTCGTGGCTGGCTCGACTCGGCTCGGCTCGTTACGATAACGAGCCGAGCTAAGCCAAGATTTTAGCTCATAAGCTATAACGAGCCAACTTGAGCTGGCTCGCGAGCTAAACGAGCCAAGCTTCCAGGAAAAAAGTATCAAAACTTATATTAGTTTTTGTATTACTTCATGTCTTGCACTTTACAATTGACTGGTAACTGGTCTAGACCCTATAAATTGACTAGTAACTGATCTAGATGCATTTCTTTTATATTATTAATATTCTCAAACTTTAGATAAATGCAAATATTATATTTTATGTATTTTTATACCTGGCTTACGAGCTTAACGAGCCAGCTCGAGCTTTTAATGACTCGAGCCAAGCTGGCTTTCTGGCTCGTTAGGATAATGAGCCAAGCCAAGCTAGCTTGTTATCTTAACGAGCCAAAATGAGCCGAGCCGAGCCAAGCCAGCTCGTTATCTAGCCTTAGCCCTTGCGCTGAACAAAGCCTCGGGTGATGAGGCGCGTCTTGTGCTCGACAATGGCGCCGAGCTCGTCCCGCTTGACCTTGTACACCCACTTTATGTTGATCGAATGGCATCCTGGAGGTGGATCGATGAGCTACCAAGTCTCGTTTTCCTCGATCGCCTTCATCTCCTCCAGTATCACCTGTCACTAGTTTCCATCGCGCTCGGCCAACGCGAACGTGGGTGGTTCCTCAGCACTGATGAGTAGCAGCTCTGCATCATTGAGCAGCCTACCCGCCAAGCTTAAGGGACTTGTGCCACCGATGATGTCATCCAGCTTGTGGAACCGCACCTCCTCACCTTCATGGTAGGCGTCCACGAACTCAGTGATGTCACTTGGAGATGAGGTGAACTCGATCGGCGTCGATGAAGTTCTCTGTTCCGCCGAAGTGCCCGTCATAGCACCTGGAGTGCTCGGCACCTTGGTTGTAGTGCTCGGCACTACTTCTGGACAGCTCGTTATAACTTCTGTAGTGTTTGTCCACACTGTAGGAGTGCCCAGCCTCAGTCTTGGAGTGGTTGACACCACTGTAAGACGTCTTGGCTCTGCTACGGGAGTGCTCGGCACCCATCCTAGAGTGGTCGCCACCACTACAGAACCTCCCGGCACCACTCCTGGCGTGCTCAGCACTGCCCCAGGAGTGCTCTGCTCTACCGTCAGAGTGCTCGGCACTCCTCCCATAGTGCTCGGCACTCCTCCCATAGTGCTCGGCACCTCTTCCCCGGCATCTCCACCACCATGGATGACCAGGTGCTCGACGATGAAGGTGTTGGTGAAGCTGCCAACTTCCCCATGCTTGGACTGCTCTAGTCCCAAGCCACCTCCTCATTGAACACAACGTCGCGCAAGACAAGCACCTTGTCTCCACGTGGGTCGTATAGCCGGTACGCCTTGGTACCCTCTGCGTAGCCTAGGAACACCATCGGTGTGCTCCTGTCCTCCAACTTGGTGAGGTTCAGCTTTGTCTTCCTGACATGGCCGATGCAGCTGAATGTTCAGAGAAAGGACATGCTCGGCTTGCGCCCATACTAAGCTTTGAACGACGTCTTGCCCGTCAGGGCCTTGGTCAGAGATCGGTTGATGATGAACACCGCCGTGGTCACCGTCTCACCCCAGAACCTTGCCGGCATCCATTGGCCTTCATCATGGATCGGGCCATGCCGACCACCGTCTGGTTCTGCCTCTCCACCATGCCATTCTGTTGTGGCGAGTACGGCATGGTGTGGTGTTGCCCCACACCCTAATCTGCGTAGTATGCAGTGAACTCCACTAAAGTGAATTCATCACCGCGATCAGTCCTTAGCACGTGGAGCTTCTTGTCGCTCTCGGCCTCCGCTCGCGTCTTGAACTTCTTGATCACCGCTGACGCTTCATCCTTGCTCGTCAGGAGTTACAGCTACATGTAGCACCATGAGTAGGAGGAAGTACCGCCGACCACCATTTGTAGCAGGCGTGATCGGCCCATAGAGGTCACCGTGGACAAGCTCGAGAGTGTCCTTCGCACGATACTTGGCCGCCTTTGTAAAAGGTAGCCTCCTCTGCTTCTCGAACAGGCAGCTATCACACAGCTTGCCTTCGTGCTTTGATGTGGGGTAGCTCTCGGACCATCTTCTCCAGCTGACCAAGTGCGTCGAAGCTGAGATGTCTAAACTGGGCATGCCACATCCATGGTTCCTCAGAGTGCCTTGCCGCTAGGCACACTGGCTGCTTTATCTTCAGGTCAAGTAGGTACAACCAGTTCAGGGACCTCTTCACCTTGGTAAGAAGTTGCTGCTCCTGGTCCTTGATCCTAAGGACTCCATCCTTAATCAATACCTCGCTACTGCGCTCATCTAGCTGACCAATGCTGATGATACTGGAATGTAGCTGCGGGATGAAATATACATCCATTAGCGCATGGTACTTCCTGTTTTGGCACCTAAAGATAATGGTGCCACGCCCTTGAATATCCACCCTTGAGCCGTCATCAAACTTCACCGTACCGATAACATCGTCGTCGAGCTCAGAGAAGGATTCATTGGAGCCCATCATGAGGTTACTGGCACCAGAGTCTAGATACCACCGCTGCTCCTAGTCGGCGCCCACACGTCTAAGGTGAACTTGGGCACATGGTTCGTCGAGGTTGACAGTCTTCAGGGTCTTTCTAGGTCCTTCCACCATCGTCACCTCTTCCTTCTCCTCGACCTCGACGTCATGCAGTGCACAAAACATCGCCATCAGAATAGTGGCCTCATCCTCATCATTGGCTTGCGCCAGATGAGCCTGAGCCTTCTTTTCCTGCTTGCGGTTGGGGCACTCCCGTGCCCAATGGCCCATCTTCCCACAATGTCGGCAGACGTTGGGGTCGACCTGCTTCTTCTCTGAAGAAGCCTTGCCGCAGCGCTTGCCATCACCACCGCGGCTGGAGGAGGCTGCCTTCTCGGAGTTCCTCCGAGCAGCCCACTCCTCTTCTATCAGCAGGAGTTTCCCGCTGTCCTTCGTTGCTGTCGCTTGCTCCAGACGCTCGTCCACCCCCCGTAGATGGCCTGTCACATCCTCAATGGTGAGGGTGGATAAGTCCAGCATCACCTCTATGGAGAAAGCGATCTAGATGTACTTTACCGGTACGGAGTGGAGGTACTTGGAGACCGCCTCCTCTTCATCGATGGTGACGCCGTGGCTCTTCAGCTTGCTGATGAGTGTCTGCAGGTGGAGGGAGAAGTCCATCATTTCACCATCTTTGAACTTGATGTTGGCGTACTCCTGCTTCAGAAGCTGGGTCGTTGCCTTTTTTGCACGGTCGGAACCGACGCGCATCGCCTCAATAGCCTCCCACGCCTTCTTAGCAGAGCTCTTCGCCCCAATGGTTCCCTGTACTCCGCCGGTACAGCAGCGAAGATAGCCTCCAACACTGACATATCATCTTCCTCATTGTCGGTGCCCTTGTCAACAGCATTCTAGAGTCGTTGGGCTCTGAGCTTGACCTTCATGGTCACCGACCACTCTCCATAGTTGGTGTGAGTCAGCGTCAGCCAACTGGTGCCGCTGACCTCCCGCACCGTGCAAACAACGACCTTCGGTCGTGGCTGGGCAGCCACAGCAGTGCCACTGCTGTCGCCCATCTCCGAACCGCCTATCATCACTGGTGGTTAGTCTTGCGACGGTGCTTGTACGGCTCTGATACCACTTGTTGGCCCACAGGATCACCGGCTTAGATGAGTGAACCACTCATCGGTCTTGCCGAGCACCCGCTAGTGTTGCCGAGCACCCACTAGCCGTGCCGACCACAAACAAGCATTGTCCGTCCCCACACACTATGGCCAGAGCTAGAAGAAGGGAGAACAGAGCATGCACACACAATACAAGACACCAATGTTGGCTGAAGCCCTGTCTAGGAGATAGCAAATTTGAACTCTCTTTACTGAGTTGTCGTGGTAGTCTATTTATACGACTCTATCCATCTAGTCCTAGTACAGCGCACATGTTGTAACAGTAACTAGATAACATACAGGGCTGACTTTGCTCCGGCCACTGTATGTGCCTACAGTGCTGCAGGTGAGCCGTGCGGCACCTGCACCTGCAGCGGCTACAGTATCACAACAGGGGGCTTTTCGGCACCGTCTTCCTTTACTGTATTCACACAAGGTAGCAGTAGATTATCTAACACTAACATGAGAAGTGTAGGCCAACCAGCTCGCAGAAGGGATCAATGTCTTAATTGCCACACCGGGCAGGCTTCTGGACCATCTGCGAAGTACCAGTAGTTTCAAATACAAAGAGCTAAAGGTAAAGATATTCTGGTTACTATCATTTTTTTCCAAATTCCTTATTTCTGTTGAGATAGTGCATATACTTAAATTGTCACATTTAGATAAAAAAATACAATCAGAAATTTCATGCTTATCTATTTGCATGATCAGCTACCTGATTGTTTTATATATGAAATCTTTGTGTACATCTACCTTATGCTTGTCATGACTCCGTCTACCTATTAATGCTGAATTAGAGTATATATCAAATTGCAGCATACATTATGCCAAGTATATGCAAAATTGTAAAAGGCAATAGCTTATATTTGTATAAAGTCGTATTGTTATATTAGCTCGGTTATGTGTTTCGTCTTTGTTTGCTATTGGTTGCAGCAAATTTGTGCTTGACAAAAGTCAAGTGGAATTGCATATGATGTTATTTGTTAATTCTGTAAACAAAACCGATACAGTAATGGGTACAAGTATTGGATTTGTAGCTAAAAGTTGTTCTTCGTAACCATCCTTAAAACCAAACTGATTCTGTTCTTCCAATTAAATTAACATATAATTGCATTGTAAATATCTTGTCGAGCGGGGATGGAATCAATCTTGTTGCCCACTCATACGTCGGCCCAGAGAATACTAAAACCAATTAATTTTGTGCTGGGCTGCCCATGGAGAAGGCCAAGCCTTGTTTACTGTCTCATGTAATATGGGTCCCTATTTGGCAGGAAAATGGCATTGAATTTCTTGGAAAAGAAAAACATGAAAATTTGCTGTTAAGGCAGTGAATATCATGACTGACCACTCCCCCCTCTATTTTTCTCTGGCATAACCCATCATATGTTGCAGTGCCTTATAATTGATGAAGCTGATCGGATACTTGAGAAAAAATTCGCGGAGGATATGAAACAAATATTTAAACGCCTCCCTCGGGTATGTGACCATCTGGCAATTTCGTTTCATGTGCATAGTGCAGCCATTAAAATTTCTACTGAGAGTCTGAGACTACTATGTTTTGTCCTGGAATTATTATGGATCATATGCAGGATAGACAAACTGTTCTTTTTTCTGCTACACAGACTCAAAAGGTCAGTTATTCATCCTATCCAAACTTTTCCTTAATTTCCCCTGTTGGTGTAAATGCTTATGTGTTAAAAATTGTAATCCCACAGGTTCAAGATTTTGTGAATTTTACATTTGGGAAAAATGAAGAAAGACAATGGAAACTTGTTTATGTTGGAGTTGATGATTCTGAATTAAAGGTATGCAACTGTTTCACAAGCTGTTCATATCTCTTTAAAACATTTGCTGGATTATTTGGTATGAGAAATATAACTTTGATGCTCTGGCAGCCTACGGTTGAGGGCTTGCAGCAGGGCTACTGTGTCATTCCAAGCGAGAAAATGATGTTAGAATTGATCTCATCCGTCTTGACCCAACGGTCGAGACGGACCCCTTGACCGCGTTCCTGATCGGGGACGTCCAGCCATCTAGTGGCTAGTGGGCCCCCGTCGCACAGTGCCTATAAAGAGGAGGTGGGACAAACGGCTCAAAGAACGAGGTTCACCGCCGCCACAGCCCCACTGTCCTAACCCTAATCCGATCCAGAGGGTGGCACTGCCAGCGGCGGGAAGCACCACCGGACCGCCGTAGCTCCACCCCGTCGGGACTCCGCCACCTCTACACCGTCGCTGCCACACCGCCACTGACACCGACGCCATGGACTCCTCGAGCTTGTCCACCAAGCCCGATGGTCTGTACCTCTCCCTTTCTCCTCTCTCACTCTCTCTGGATCCATGTGTTCTAGTTCTTTCATACCGAATGGAAGTCAAAATACCCACTGATCTACTCCTAGCTGATCCAAAAGAGTTACCAATGGTATCAGAGCCGATTTGCAAGGTGTAGATCACGACACTGGGCAAAGAAAAGAAAAGAACAAGCTAGATCCGATTCGGATCGAAAGAAAAGAAATACAAAGGGTTCATCGAACCCTAAACTCTAATCGGGTGAAGAAACGGGGAAAGAATGGGTCTCGATTTTGAAAAGTACTCGAACCCTAACCCTAACCCTACGAAGAAGAAGAACAGTCTCTAACCCTAACTGGGTGAAGACGGAAGGGGCTCGGCTTCAAGACCGCTTGATCTGAACCCTAAACCCGCGACCAGATCTCGGGGAAAGAAATAGAAAGAAAAGGGAGAAGAAGGTAATTCAAATCGACCCAAAATTTCACCAAACCCTAACCCTAGAATCCCCAGTCTAGTTCGTAGATCTAGATCAGGGACAGGAAAAGAAAAGAGAGAAAGATTGATCGATCCGGATCGGATCGGGAAAGAACAGACCGTAACCGTAACCGTAACCCTAACTGTGATCTCGAATCAAGAAAGAAAGGATGGATTGTAAGGGGTTTTCTCCTACCTGGGGATCCCCTGCGCCGTCACCACTGCCTACCGTCGCCAGGCTACTCGGCAGCGGTCCACTCAGCCATGGGCGAGCGCGCGCGCTGACAAAAAGCCCAACGGCGGCGCCGGCTTTGCGCACGTGCGGTCAGGGCAAAGGGTGCCACCACAAAGCCGCTCGACGGCGGCGCGCTCAGCCTTGGGCGAGCGCGCGCCGGCGAGGGGCCCCACGGTGGTGCCGCCATCTCTCCTCCGGTCGCCATGGGCGGCTACCTCTTGCTCGATGCGGGGCTAGAACAGAGGAGAAAGGGAGGGAGATAGATAGGCTGGCCGGCTGGAGACTCGCAGCGGAGGCGGCGGCGCCTCCTCCTCGCAGTTGCCGGCGGCCACCGCCACCTTTTTTCCTCCGCCGCAGCTGCTCCGTTCAGTGGAGAGAGAGGAAAGGAAGAAGAGAATGAGCTAGGGTTACGGGGGGAAGCGCCGGCCCGGCAGTTTTGTTCGCCCTAGACGCGCGCTCGGCCGTCGGATGCGCGCGGACAGCCGAGATTGAGCGGGCTGCATCGCGGCCTAGGCGGGAGGCGCGGCCGTGGCACTTTGCCGGCCTAGGCCCACGTTGCGGCCTAGGCAGGCAGTGCGCGTGCGCAAGGGAGCGGGGCCGGGCTGAATGTTGAGTTGGGCCGAGCCAGCTTCTGCTGTCTTGGGCCGAGAAAAGAAAAGAATGAGCCTGGTTTTTTTTTGTTTTTTGTTTTTTTCTAGAAAATAAAAAAATATGTATTGGCTCAAAAGAAAATAGAAAAGAGAATTTTTCGTGTGGGTAAAATTCAAGAAAAGTAAGTCGGGCCGTATCTTCGGTTGGGCCGAATGCACAGTGGTGATTGAGAATTATTTTATTATTTTTAGAAACAACTTTCGATGATTTCATTCAAAGAGTGATTTAAAATCTCTGATAATTATTGCACCAACGTGTTAGAATTTTCAGAGAGTAGAAAAGTACAGTAAAATGCTTCTGAAAAGTAGAAAAGAAATTTTTGTCAATTTTTCGCTGCGAAGTTAAAGTTTGTTGTCTTCTCATTAAATTCGAACCAACGAGAGAATTTAATTTGAAGAGCAGTTATAGTTATTCAGAAAATGATGAAAAGTTGATTCTCCAGTTAAAATTGGAACCAACAAAAAATTTTACTTGGAGGAATAGTAAGTTAATAGTTAAAGTTAAATTATGGTATTGTTATTTTCTGACCAACGTTGATGATAACGATATTATATTTTTATGAGTTTTATGATTAAAGTTTAAATCTCTGATGAATTTTGCATCAAAGTGACCAATTTTCAGAGAATAGATAAAGATCAAGGAATGCTCTTAAACTAGAGAAATGTATTTTCATGTTTCCGCTGCAATGAAGTTGATTGTCTTCTAATTAAATTCGACCCAACGGGAGAATTTAATTTTGAGGAGCAGTTCTATATTTTCAAGGTTATTGAGTTTCTATACGTTAATTCCATTTCTGCCCAACGGTGATGTGGAATTAATGTAGAAGAATGATGTTTTATTCTATTTCTATCCAACGGTGATATAGAATAGAACATAAAGATTTTAAAGTTTAATGAGCATTATTGTTGAATATTTTTTCAGACAAAAGATCTCTATGTTTTCATTCTTGAAAGCAGTAAAAGAAATGAGCTGAGTACTTGTGACTCAGATGATGAAATGCCTAAGGGCAAGTTATGTATGAAAGAATGCCATTGCTTAAGGGACTGTGTTCTCTTTAAAGAATGGCTTTAAAAGAAAAGAATTCTAGGATATTGATCCAAGAAAAGAGATAGATCAATGAGAGTCTTCATTGAGAAATATCTTTTATGTACTCTCTGTGAAGAAGAACTTATTTTCAGTTTCACTTATGAGAGTTGTAAAAGTCATATAGATGGATTAAACATGTGTGTTAAAAGAATATTCGGATTTATTTCTGAATTTGATGATTGAACACGAGCCAATCCTGGTAATTATGTCCGTTTAAGGGAATTATCTCGCATGGCGGGAAAATGTTGTGATAGTACCCGCATGGTGGGAAAAGTTTGAGAAAATACCCGCATGGCGGGGTGAAGTTGGCATAGTACTTATCCCGCATGGCGGGAGAAGGATATGATGACTCATGTGCTCTAAGTGTATTCCGCACATGGAGAGAAGTTTGGGGTAGCTCTTATGCTATCCTAGAATTGACCATATACTCTGATTGTGTCATGGTCATTAAGTACTCAATGAGTTTAAGAACAAAAGAAAGTTGCATGTGAACCAAAAGATAAGAATGATATGCAAACGTGACTTATAGAAGTATCGATTAATAATAGACTGAGTTGAGTTTTGAAGTGTAATGAGGAAAATGTACTCCCATACAAATTTTGTTTGCATGATGTAATCATATGGATGAAGTAAGTAATCAAAGTTTCCTCATTCACAAGAGTTCTGAATGTTTCGAAATTGTGGTAGAAAAGTTCATACCATATTTCGAGGGGGAGAAATGTAAGATTAATTAAGAAAGATACTTCTCCATACTTCAGATAATGCAATGCATACTATGCATTGAAGGTAAAAGTGATCTATAAAAGATGAATGTGATCGTTGAGGGAGTAAGACGGTCATAATAACGATACCCCTAAAGTAAAGAAATAGCTAAATTCCTAGACCTTTTACAATTCCGATAGGAAGATAGCATAGTCGGCTAGTATTCATACTGGACGAGTCTCAAAGTTATTAAGGCGGTGCTTAAAGCACCATTCAAGTTTTGAAAGATTAAACCCAAAATAAGAAATTTAAAGATACACCATCTTTAAAGAAGATGGAGTAATCTGGGAGAGCATGGTATGTAGATACCTAAAGCTTGAATAGAAGTGGGATTACATATCCACTATAGTGTTTTAGAGCAGCAAATTGCTTAATACATATTGATGTTGTATGACATACTTAAAGAAGATGAATAAGTAAACAAGGATCTTGTGGTACAGGAGGCTATAGAACAATTGCTTTTTTAGCAATGAAGAGTAATAATAGCCCCATATGAAAGAAGTGCCACGAGACCCCAGAAAGTCTCAAAGAATAAGAAAATCAGATATTTCTGGTGACTAAGAAGTAAAAGTTAGGAAAGAAATTCAAATAGAGAGTGATTCCACCTCATTTGAAGAAGCCATGAGAGGCGTTCACTCGTCTAAATGGCAAGAAGCAAAGGAACATGAAATGAAATCGATAAATACCAACGATGTTTGGGACTTAGAAGAAATTCCTAATGGAGCTAAAACAGTAGGCTATAATGGGTCTACAAGACAAAGGTGACTCCAAAGGGAATATAGAAAGATATCCAAAGGGAATATGGAAACCTATAAAGCGTCACTTGTGGTGAAATGATTTATATAAAGAGAAGGAGTAGATTATAATGAGCATGCAAGAATTCTTTTAGAATCATAATGGTATTAGTGGCATATTACGATTTACAGTTACATCAGAAGGATGTAAAGACACATTCCTCAAAGGGGATTTGTATGGAAAAGTTTACATGACATAACACAAAAGGTTTTGTCGTGGAAGAAAAAGAACATAAAGGGATATTGCCTAAAGAAATCCATTTATGGATTAAAGCAAGCTTCAAGACAGTGGTTCTTGAAGTTTGACAGTACAATAAGAAAGTTTGGGTTTTAAAGAGAATGTAGAGGATAATTGTATTTATGCAAAGTTTAAACATGGGAAATTTATTTTCCTAATCCTGCATGTGGGTAGCACCTTACTCGCTAGTAGTGGTGTTAATCTACCGTTGGAGAAGAAGCAGTTCTTGTCCTCAAGTTTCAATGAGAATGGTCTTGGTAAAGCATCATTCGTTCCAGGAATTGAAACTTACCGAGATAAAAGGAAAAGGGGTATTAGAACTATCTCAAGTGTATATTTAGAGAAGATTCTAAAGAAATAAAGTATATATGTGAATAAACCTGCGCCTGTTTCTATAGTCAAGGGTAATAGTTTTCAGAACTTTCAGTGTTCCAAGAATAAATGTGAGATCGATCAAATGAACGTCCTATATGCTTCAGTTGTTGGAAGCTTACTGAATGCTTATAAGCAAGAACTTACCCTGACATAGTTTATGTATTCGGAATGTTTTTGGCAGAAGTCCAGTCCAGATATAGATCACTGGAATGAAGTTGAGAATGTTTTGCAATTGTGCAAAGATTTATAGGCCTCATGGTGAGTAAGAAAGAATAAGTACTCTCAAATAGTTGTGGGTACAAAAGTTAAATTTTGGCGAGATATTTAGTGAAACCCACATAGTAGCTAACACTCGCAGTTGGAGTTTTATTGTGGAAAAGCTCCAAAGAAACAGTTGTGGTGTCATCAAAGATACATACCCACGGTATAGCTTGTTATGAGGCCTAAAGATAGGCGAAATGGTTAAAAGAACTTACACCCGGAATTGATAATGGTATACAACAGCAATAACCATTTAAGAAGTTCACTCCTATAACAACGGGTCGAGTGTGCTGCCAAACACATTGACGTTAAAGTTATACGTTGTGAAGGAGAAAGTCTGGAATCATACTGAAAATATTGAACATAAAAGTAACAAGCAAGTGCTTGCGGATCCGCGTACAAAAGGCTTACCACCCAGTGTGTTTGGAGAACACACAGTCGACATGGGTTTATGGTATAGCCTATGATTTCCGGACAATAAAGGACCCGAAAGTTAAAGAATCTGTTTCAGAACAGAGACGTGTATTGTAGCTGTTAAGTCTATTGGCGATTGACCGTGACGATGAAGCATGCTTTATGCACTAATCTGTGATGGAACAAATAAAAGTGAAAGAGATTAAAGTCAAAGTTTAAAGTTAAAGTATGAGTTGAGATCAAGGGGGAGAATGTTAGAATTGATCTCATCCGTCTTGACCCAACGGTCGAGACGGACCCCTTGACCGCGTCCTGATCGGGGACGTCCAGCCATCTAGTGGCTAGTGGGCCCCCGTCGCACAGTGTCTATAAAGAGGAGGTGGGGCAAACGGCTCAAAGAACGAGGTTCACCGCCGCCACAGCCCCATGTCCTAACCCTAATCCGATCTAGAGGGTGGCACTGCCAGTGGCGGGAAGCACCACCGGACCGCCGTAGCTCCACGCCGTCGGGACTCCGCCACCTCTACACCGTCGCTGCCACACCGCCAGTGACACCGACGCCATGGACTCCTCGAGCTTGTCCACCAAGCCCGATGGTCTGTACCTCTCCCTTTCTCCTCTCTCACTCTCTCTGGATCTATGTGTTCTAGTTCTTTCATACCGAATGGAAGTTAAAATACCCACTGATCTACTCCTAGTTGATCCAAAAGAGTTAACAAAGGATTCTTGTTTTGTACACTTTCCTAAGATTGAAAGTTCATAAGGAGCAGATGGTGAAGGTCCTAAGAGGGGAAGTGGGTGAGGAGCAGAAGGTGAAGATCATGGTGTTCTTTTCATCATGTAGCTCAGTCAAATTCCATGCAGAACTTCTTAATTTCCTCGGGATAGAGTGTTACGAGATCCATGGGCAACTGAAGCAGCAGAAACGAACTAGTACATTCTTCCGATTCCTGAAGGAAGAAAAGGGCATCTTATTATGCACTAACGTGTCAGCACGTGGGCTTGATATTCCTGATGTGGTTAGTTTAAACCATTCATACCACTCCTTTCTACGTATATGGTATATCCCCTTACTAATGTAAGGATCTGGTGCCTTGCTTAGGACTATATTCTGCAATATGATCCTCCAGATGACCCAAAGGTTAGTGCTTCCAAACCATGCTAAAGAAATTATGCATTTGTCAATTTTGCTAAGTTTGACATTTGAATTTAAATTGTAGGATTACATTCACAGAGTCGGTCGTACTGCCCGAGGTGATAAAGGCAAAGGAAGTGCATTACTGTTCTTACTACCGGAAGAATTAAAGCTGCTCATTCACCTGCAGGTAATTAATGTTACGGTGATATATGTCTGTCTCCCTTTATTAAGAGGAAATCTGATGTATATCAGTTTATGCAGCACTATTTTCTTAACTCAAAGTGATCGTTTTCTGACATTATGTCTAAATACAAAGTCAGTGGTGTGAAAGTACTTTGAAATATGAATTTTGTATAATCTTATATGCTACGCATTTTTTACAATTTGACTAGTCCAGTACGAGTAACATGGAAGCTCTAGTGCCCTACATAGTTGGACAGAGGGAGTGACGCATTTAGTGTTTGCTTGCAGGCAGCCAAAATTTCTCTGGACTGAATATGTGTTCAGTGAAAAGCATGTCCCAAAATCGCTATCACAACTTGTGAGTGTTTCTTTCTCAACTCAATCCCGTCGTTTCAATCTATTTTATTATAACGTGAGTTTTGGAGCAGGAGAATATTGTTACTGGGAATTACTTTCTAAACAAGTCTGCGAAGGAAGCCTACAGGTCCGACCTTTTGGCATACAACTCTCACTCTATGAAAGATATTTTTGATATCCATCAGCTTGATCTCAAGGTAAATGTTTGTGTTTCTCAATGTTCTGTTATTGGTTTCTGTTCATTTTATTGGCTCAGCATTTTGCTTCATTGCAAGTTTACATAATCTTAAGTTGTCAAGTAGAAGCACATTTGTTATTTCCTTAAATTTAGTGGTAGCCTAGCTTATCCCTTGAAAGTTTCAAAGTAGCTGAAGACCGATGAAAAATACCAATTGTTGGCATTTCACTAACTATGTTTGAATATGTCTAATTCATTGTTTTATTTCAGAAAGTAGCGGCATCATTCTGTTTTAAGGAGCCTCCTAAAGTGAATCTGAACCTGGAGAGCAGTGCATCAAAACATCGAAAGATGAGGAAAGGGTACAGTGGACAGAGGCATGGAATTGGCCCTTCAAACCCCTATGGAAGGATGGGCGGATATGATCGCAGCAAATTTGCAAGATTCTAAAATGACATCATCAGGGGAATCTGATGCTGGAAGCCCCCATTTTAATTTTTTTTAGATCGCGAACATTAACAGCCTGTTCGGCTGGGGCTGAAACGATCGTATACGATCGTGGATTATTACTGCTGGCTGATTTGGTGTGAAAGAAAAATACTGTTCTAGCTGAAAATTTACGATCGTTTACGACCAAGCGAACAGGCCGTTAATAAGCAGTGTTTGGTTCTCTCTGTAATGGTAAGCTTGGTAGCAGAAAGTCACGGTAATGCAATCCGATGGGGTGAGTACCGGATTTGTTCGGTTCCTCTTCCGATTCCTGTAACGAAGTTTGCATCTTCCGATTCCTGTAAGGCTGTAACGAAGTTTGCGTCAGAAAAAAGACCCGTATCTGGACCAGCAAAAAAAAACGTAGGACACCAACAATTGTAAGGTATTCTTCCTAGACCAAAGACGGCTCGTCATATGTTCTCTGAACTTTGGTGGCGCCCAATAATTCATCCTACGCCTAAATGTCATGGCTCGTCATTTTCTTTGAGCAATCATGGCTCGTCAGTGGTCATACGTTCTCTGAACTTTGGTTGCGCTCAGTAATTCATCCTACGCCTACAAACTCATGTAAACATATGCGGAATGGCCTGCCAAGTGCCAATCAGTACAGTGCGAGCGAAAAACAAGTAGACCCTGCCAATTTCCATTCCTAGCTCTTGCTTGTTCTCTTGTGAATCTTAGACGCATCCTAGAAGAAAACTTTGAATGGGACAATTTTTGCCCCATCTCTATACTTTGTATTTAAGCTTGAATGAAATTTATCTTTCCCCCACAAAAAAAAAAGACCCTGCCAACGAGAAAAACTTTGTACACAGAAACCACTTGAATGAAATTTACCTTTCCCCCACAAAAAAAAAAGACCCTGCCAACGAGAAAAACTTTGTACACAGAAACCAACAAATTAATTCTTGAACCTTTTCTATAAAAAAAGACAAGCAACATATCCAGGCTAAACAATAATAACGACTCTAAATGCTTAGTACATAGGAGATCAAAACTTTTCTATTCAAGTTTCCTGGTACACAATAATAAAGACCAAAACTTTCTATTCAAGTTTCCTGGTACATATTCCTTGAGATCATCTTCAGCATACATATAGGAGATATCAAAAGACAACCACTCATCCCGGGGACTTGGCACGCAGATGAGCACATGGCAACATTTCTACTAGAGATGCCACACCAATGCGATGAAGATTTATGTGGCGCTGGCGAACTCTGAGCATCAGTGACGCTTCTTCGAAGAAGCACTAGAATCCGCGGTCTTTTTTCTCTTCTTAAGTAGCTCAATTTTCTCTTTTTTCTTTTCTTTGCCCATCTGTGTTCACAAAGAAACAGGATAGTCGTAAAAGCCATCCAAAAGAGATGTTAATAATAATTTGAGATAGTAGAGAAAGGCAATCAGAAGCAAGACAAATCAAAGACTACGAATCTATGATAGAACGGTCAACTAATTATTGCAAAAATGCATGTGAAGGTAGATATTATCAAAGAGGGAACTATCAAGTCAACAAGAAAAGCTTTTACTAGTATCAAGCTAACAGTCATGCACTATACTAGAACCTTTTTTAACAGGAATGGAAGTTATTTCTATAGAGAGCATTATAAGGACTTGTAACCATATTCACATTAAAAACCAGTAGTGCATACAGGCGTACAGCGAAAGATAGAGTACACATACCTTCATAGCTTTATAAAGGCCTCTCTGCTTGCGAGACATGAGAGCAGTACCAATGTCATCATCATCCTTCTCTTGTTTACTGGCATCCTCCTCGCGATCTGACTGAGTATCATCTTTGGCATCTGGTGATTTATCTCCTTCCTTATTTGACAGACTAGAGAAAGCAACGCCATCAATTTCCATCTTCAGTTCATCATGGTATTGCTTCTCTAGCATCTCCAACTAGGGAAAAAGAAAAGACATGCCGAGATCATTACACGAAATGCATTCAATACAAGAAAAAACAGAAGCATTGAAAACCACTTAAACTGAAAGAAACACTACCCACCTTCCTCTTCTTTTCAGCAGCTTCATTAGATTCTGTTCGATCCATCATTGCTGCTACCAATGAATTGTCTAGATCTTCATCACCAATACCTGGAAGAGGCAAGACCTCATTGCGAGCAGCAGCTTGCAGCCTCTTTATTGTCTCTGCATACTCAGGAATGTAGCCCTCAGCATCATTGTCCACAAAAGGAGACAAATGTGGTGGAGGTACTCTGCAACATGGAAAAAAATTGTCATATACTAGCCTACGAATTATTACTTTTCTTTATTATTGCACAATATAATTCATGGTCTTCTCGTCAGCGGTGAAAATTAACTCAATATTGTAGCAGCAACATGTGGTATAGTTGTAGCAGTACCAAGAAATTAGTAGCAGCGCTAGCAACTAGTAAGTAATAGGCTAGGCGTACAGCTAAAAAGTTATATCAGTAGCAAATGGAGAGCAACTGGCAATCTAGGCATCTGTCACCAAAAGAGTGCAGGACTTGGCAAATTTATAATCATGTCTCATAAGCAGTTACAATTTGATATTAAATATTCATTGTCACTAAACAGATTCTACAGCATAAGCAGTTACAATTTAGCATATCTGACATATGGTGCAATGGTAAAGTCGCAGTTATCACAATCCCCATGTGACATACCTTCCAACAAGATAACCTTCTGTCGGCAATATGATACGAGCGTTTACACAATCAAAGACCCACTGTGGTTGAACATACTCCCTGGAGAGGAAAACATGGCTTTGTGTCGGCCTATCAACAATCTGCATTATAACAGAAGTTGTAGGTTAAGTAAATTGAGATGCAACTCAAAGAAACCTAACAAACAAACAAACATAAAACAACCTTCTATCATAAATTAATAAAAGAATAGTGTGGAAAAAAACAAATCAAAGTAGACGTACGAAACGGTTGTAACAGACAACAGATATTATACTAGGGCAAACACGTGATAGTGTATTGGCTTAGAAGGGGTAACACCATCACTGATGATCCCCGCCCCACATGTCAGTGAGTTGGTCTCAGCACAGGCAATGAGTGCAGTATTGTCACTGTGAATCATGTATCTGTTCAAAGGCGTATCATGGACTCTTCAAAATAAAAGGCTATACAGTGTGAGATATCATACTCCTTTTTTTTATTACAATATGGATACTAGCAAGCATAAAAAAAACTTCCATGGACCATTTGATTTTACTTCACTTGCGCACTTTTCATTGATCACCTTTTATGTTTATGAATTACGAGATATGATGGCACCGAGTGTAATCTGAACAGTTAGTCACATACAAAAATTGTATTGTAGTAATTATTGCCCCTACTATGACATTTCTGTCGTAGTACTTAGTGGCATCTCACTTTAGAGATGGTACATCAACGTCACCGTCTATATAGTTAAACTTTGGTGTAATATATTATTGAGAATGCAATCAACCTGGTGAGTGATATCATCATCTTCTTCTTTAAACGGAGCTCCTTCTCCTTCCCATGAAACAGTCCCTCCAAATGCTGCAATAATAAATAATAGGGACTCCCTAGGCACCTGAAAGTGCATATAAAGGATTAAAAAATTTGAAAGATATTCAAATCAGAAAAATCAATTGATCTGCAACCCCAAATTTGGCTTGCAGAAATGACAAATTCCAATAACCTACCTCCCGACTCAAGTAGAACTTTAAGTTCTTAAATAAACCTTTACATTCTTTAGTATCGTCGTCATCTGCATCATCAGCAGTCGATTCTTCTACAAGATTCATCAGTGCACCAGGTTCATTAGTTGGGAGCTGATGTTGAAGCTGTGCTAATCTGAGCTCAGATTCATCTGCTTTTGAGCTTGCTTTATTCTTCACATCCTTCTCTTCCTCAATTACTCCATCAGCTTTAGTCTTCTCGTCCTTATCCTCCATAACTTCGTCAGATTGTGAATTCCCAATCATTCTTCTGGAACCAGCAGACATGTATCTGCACAATGCATATAGCTCTGGCACCACGCAACATGATATCAGAAAAGGAGTCCGCATAAAACTAGAGAACAGAGAAAAATAATATGGCAGTGTATACATCCAAGAAAATGGACAGAGGTGAATAATAATAGTAAGCACCAGAACATACCAGCAGCTAAAGCTTCCAGACGTGGATCCAGAATAGGAGGATAATTTACATTTATTGAATGATAGAGCTTGAAGTTCACAAATCCTAGAAGAGTCTGCAGGCACAACAGGCTCAGTCAAAAGGTTGAAACAAACACCAGAAATAGCACTGTTGAACTTTCTAAGGGAGCATTCATGAAAATGTCAAAATGTATGGCGTCAATAGCCAACTATTGAAACTATGCTCATGGAAAAGGGAGATGTAGATAACAACAAAAAACCATGTAATACCGGTATATAGCTTCTAAAACACTACATTAGTTATTGGACGTCATAATATGATATCTTGATTGACAATGAATTGCTCAGCGACCCTACAATCGAAATGCAAGCACTACAATATCATCACTGTGTCTTGATCAAGAACCTACACGATTCTCAGCCCTTTGCAAATTACCATTCCATGATTACGGGTTAAAAGAATCAAAGGCGGCTTATGCACCAAGGAAAACCACAGCACCGTTTTGTCTATAACAAGCCCATCTTTGATGAAAAACAAGACAAATAACTAATAATCGGAAATCAGATAAAATATACTGCCATATCATTAGTCTTGGCCTGAAATTTACTGACAGTTGCACAAAACATGAAACACACAAGAACTAAGGAGCGGTTCATATTTGTTAACCTCGTAGAATTCTAGAAAAGAGAGCATCACATTGAAATCAACATCATCGGTTAATAATTGCTGAAGAGCATGAGGAGTTAGCCAGGTGATCTTTTGTCCTTGAACTTCAGCCTGCATTACGTGGCATAATCATGAATTTTGACCATCACGTATGCAAAGACAGATAAAAGAATCATGGGATACATAATTACCTGGTAACATATGCCCTTCACGGAAATAAATGTCTTTCTCAGGGAATGAGTTCGGGATATGAATGCTTGCCATTCATGGCTTAACCTATACAAACAAAACATTTGAAAGCACATAAGATTTGAAATGACTTCATCATATGAGAAGAAAATAATAAATATCCTCTACATAAAAAGAAATGATGAAAGCACACGCTTTTACATTTATAAAATTTGTGATTTTACTTTGGATGTGACTTGGTGAGGACCACAAAGTGCAATCCACAGATTACATGCAAGTTTGAAGGTTACCATGTAGGATATTAGAGAAACCTATAGATTTTTTGTGATAAGCCAAAATTCCAGGCAAGATATAGCTGTACACATAGTGACAACAAAAATAGTTATTCAGAGCACAATTACCTAGTGCACTTGGAAAGAACATGAGTCTCAGGCCAAGAAAAAGACGGTAATTTTAAACAAAGCATACCTGCGGCAGTTATGGATTCGTTTGACTTCAACACGTTCACCATCAACAGCAGGTAATGCCGCAAACAGATGCACCATTGTAAGGCAGTCATCCAAGTCACGAAGAGCATCAACAAATGTTGGATACCTGTTCGATAAAGAAAAGAACAGTTAATGCTGCATAGAGAGTACTCGATGAACTCATGGATAATCATGTTTAGTTATACCTTTCAAGGACAAGCCTATCAAGCTTGTAAGTTGGTGGTCGATTCAACAGCCTGTCTGCGAGATCCCTGTTTTTCTTAGCAACAGCCTTTTTAACCTTCCTTCGATGGACCTTAATCTCCCTGAATTAAATGAAATAGGAATACCATTAAGGAATTAAGCACATTAAACAATGTAATAGGAATTATTCCTCAGGAAAAATGTAGCATTCTTAAGGCTTGTTTGTTTGAGCTGCAGCTTTTGGGCTTTTGGCTCAAAAGCTGGTTTTCTGACTTTTGGTTTCTAGCTGTTGGCTTTTTGCTATTAGCTTTTGTAATAAATTTTTAGCTTCTCAGCACACCAAAAGCCAGAAAAGCTCCTCAAAACGTGCTTTTCAGCTTTCAGTTCATTTCCTCGGAAGCCAGCTTTCCATCTTTTCAAAAGCCAGCTCAAGAGCTAGGCTGTTTGTCTCAGCTTCTGGCTTTTGGCTGGGCTAAGCCAGCAAAAAGCTGAAACAAACAGGCCCTTAACATGATCTTGTTCATATACTCTATTCGCTCCTAGAGAAAACAAATACAGCCAAGTAACTAAGACACCACTAGTTCGTCTCACGATAATCCAGTAAGATATTCATCACCAACAAACAAGGAGCCAAGAGGCTACCACTCTTAGGGCCAGTAAGAAGCAGAAGCTGAAACAAACAGCATGCTTCTGGAGCTTCTTTTGTGGATTCTGATATGATGTAATGGTTAGCGCTAGTGATATTCCATATGTTATACACTACATACAGAATTTTAATCCAAAATCAGCTTTTCCAAAGTCAAAATCCAGAATAGCTTTTTTTAAAATTACAGGCCCTTACAAATATACCAAAATTGTAGCATTATGTACAAGAGTCCACGATGCACAGCTAATAGCCTTTGTTGCCCACACTAAGTTTGTTTCATTCTTTCAATTGAAAATACAAATTTTCACCCCACATGGCAGAAAAGGGGAAATAGACTAATGCACAAAAAAAGATGTTCTTGTATTAGCGATAGCGCTCCTGAGGTTGTACTGGTGATGGACTGGAGGCCTGGGCTTGAGCACGCGACGACGCACGGGCGGCGCCGTGCTTGGCGCCTAGGGTTGGGGCTGACGACAATAAGGTGAAGGTGAACAGGAGGTAAGGGCCGGGTGCCCAAGGGAGACTTAAGTCTCAATCCAGGCTCAATCGTATTAGAAGCAAACTGTTTAACTTATACAAGACTCAATAACCAACTTCCTAATCTTTAGGGAATAACCCAACTGACTCTAGATATGCTAACAACTTAACGACAATAGATTCATGTGCCTAACTCCTTCTGCCAAAGGGTGGTGACCGCGGCCCAGCCGGCTCCTTGGCGTGGCCTTAGCCACTTGCCTTGTCGCCTGGCTTATCCCGCCGATGGTACACCTTGCCCACCATAACATCTCTCCCCTCCTCGACAAACAGCTCGTCCTCGAGCTGGAAGTCAGGAAAGCGAGTCTTGAAATCATCGACCGGTTCCCAGGTGGCTTCAGACTCATCCAGGCCGGTCCATTTGATGAGGACCAGCCAAGTGCCGCGACGTAGCTGTGCCTTGAGAGCGCGCTCAGGTTTCAGCAGCAGACGACCGTGACGAAGTGGAGGCAGTGCCGGCAGGTTCGTTGGTGGCGTTCCACGCCACGGCTTGAGGACGCCGACGTGGAAAACATCATGGATTTTGGCACCATCCGGCAGCTGAAGACGATAGGCCACGGCACCAATCCGCTCCAGGACTTGGTACGGCCCAGCGAAACGTGGGCTCAGCTTGGAACGCTTGCCCGGCACCAGGGACTGTGCAGGGCGGTGGAGCAGCCGGAGTAGCACCCAATTGCCCACGGAAAACTCCACGGCGCAATGATGACCATCATAGTGACGCTTAGCATACTCCTGAGCCTGTAGGAGGCGTTCACGCACATCCTGCAAAAACGAGTCCCGATCCCGAAGAAGAGTGTCCACTATCTCCGTCGAGGCCGAGCCTTCTGTGTATGGCAGTAGAGCCGGTGGAGGCCGGCCAAAAACCACTTCAAAAGGCGTCGTCTTGAGCGCCAAATGATAGGACGTATTGTAACAATACTCTGCCCAAGGAAGCCACTCCAACCACGCGCGAGGCCGATCCCCTGTAATGCAGCGTAAATACATAGCTATGGTCTTGTTGACAATCTCCGATTGGTCGTCGGTTTGTGGATGAAATGCCGTGCTCATGCGAAGCTACACCCCGGCGCGCTTGAAGAGGTCCTTCCACACATTGCCCGTGAAGACCGGGTCCCGATCACTCACGATCGAGCGAGGGAACCCATGTAGCCGAATGATGGCCTTGAAGAATGCCTTGGCAACCGATGCTGCAGTGTACGGGTGACTGAGCGCAATGAAGTGCGCATGCTTCGAGAAACGGTCCACCACTGAGAACCACGCTCTTTCCATTGACGCGAGGCAGCCCCTCCACGAAATCCATAGCAATGTCCGACCAAACCGAAGAGGGCACCTCTAATGGTTGCAGCAGTCCGGCGGGGTGGAGGGACTCAGTTTTGTTGCGCTGGCACACAGCACAGGCACGCACAAAGTCCTCCGCCAGCCGGCGATCATGGTCTACGAGGAAGTGTTGGCGGAGGCGCTGCAGGGTCTTTTGTATGCCTTCGTGCCCAACCGAGTGGGAGAGCTCGATCACCGTCGATACCAATGGGGACGTCGCAGGTACAAAGACTTGGGTGCCCCGGAGCACCAAGCCATCCACCACTCGCCACGGATCGCCGCGGTCAGCGACCACCGTGTCGCGGAACGCCCGGAGGTTGGGGTCGTCCTAGAGCTCTTGCCGGAGCACGTCGTAGAGCTGAAACGCTGGACCACTGAGCGCGCCCAGAACGGCGTCGGTCGCGTCGCGGGCGGCCACTTCGTCACCACGACGTGACAGCGCGTCGGCGACAATGTTGAGGCGCCCCGGCCTGTACTCCACGCTGAAATCAAAACCGAAAAGCTTGCTTACCCACTGATGTTGCGGCACCGTGGACAGCCGTTGATCGAGCAAAAACTTGAGGGTGAAGTGGTCGGTGCGGACGGTGAAGTGGCGCCCCCACAGATATGGGCGCCAGTGACGCACGGCTTGGACCAAGCCGATGAGTTCCCGCTCATAAGCTGCAATCTTCATGTGCCGTGCGGCGAAGGGCCGACTGAAAAACGCTAGCGCGCCATCTCCCTGATGTAGGACCGCGCCAAACCCGGAGCCCGAGGCATCGCAATCCACCAAGAACGGCTGATCAAATGCCGGTAACTGTAGAACGGGCGCCGTCGATAGTGCCTCCTTGAGGGCGACGAAAGCAGCAGTAGCCTCCTCAGTCCATGTGAACCCATCGTTCTTCAGCAGCTTGGTGAGAGGGGCAGCCACGGCGGCGTACCCTTGGATGAAACGGCGGTAGTAACCTACTAACCCAAGGAACCCGCACAGGCCGCGAGGTGCGCGAGGCTGCGGCCAGGATGTGACGGCCGCCACCTTATCTTGATCCATGGCGACTCCGGCTGCTGAGATGACATGGCCGAGATAGGCCACCGTCGGTTGGGCGAAGGAGCACTTAGAAAGCTTAAGCCGGAGTTGATTAGCCCGAATCGCCGAGAGTACTGCATTGAGATGCTGCAGATGCGAGGACCAATTGGGGCTGTATATAAGTATATCATCAAAGAACACAAGTACAAACTTACGGAGGAACAGCCGAAGGACTGAGTTCATCAAGCTCTGAAAGGTGGCCGGTGCGTTTGTCAAGCCGAAAGGCATAACCAGAAACTCGAAATGGCCCTCATGAGTGCGGAACGCAGTCTTCTCAATGTCATCGACGTGCATACGCACTTGGTGATACCCCGAGCGGAGATCGAGCTTCGTGAAGTAGCGAGCGCCCTGGAGTTCATCAAGCAGCTCCTCGACCACAGGGATGGGAAATCTATCCTTGACTGTCTGTTGGTTGAGTGCGCGGTAATCAACACAGAACCGCCACGACCCATCATGCTTCTTCACCAAGAGCACCGGGGCCGAGAATGCCGACGTGTTAGGCCGGATGACGCCCTGTTGCAACATGTCTGCGCATTGAGCCTCCAATTCGTCCTTCTATAGCCGCGGGTACCTGTAGGAGCGTACTGCTACCGGAGCCGTGTTAGGCAGCAAATGTATTCGGTGATCACACGTCCGCGCCGGTGGCAGTCCTTGTGGTGCAGCAAAGACATCCTCGTAGGAGGCCAGCAAGGTATCCAGAAGCGGCCTGTCAGCGTCCATGGCGTATAGATGAGTGGACTGGACGTCATACCTTGTCGAACCAATGCCTCGCCAGAAAACACGGTGCCCTCCACGGGTGAATGCCATGCACAAGTCATCAAAATCCCATAAGATCGGTCCCAATGTCCGCAAGAAGGTGATTCCGAGGACCATGTCCCATCTGTCGAGCGGAATCGTGTAGCAATCCACGGTGAATGCCTCGTCCGCGATGCGAATGCCCACGTCTCGGGCCAGACCACGGTAGTCCAAGCGGTCGCCATTCGCGACTGTGACGCCCGCGCCCGGGCACGGCTGGAAGCGGATACCGGCACGTCGCGCCACCGCGCTACTGATGAAATTATGGGTGGATCCTAAGTCCACCAACGCAATGCACTGCTCGCCACCGAGTTGCACGTAGACCTGCATTGTGGTGGCAGTTGGAATGCCCGCTATCGCCGCCAAAGAGATGGTGGGCTGTGCTGGTGCAGCGGTGGCGTCAGGCTCCTCATCCGCAGAATCCGAATCAGGCTCCTCCACAATGTAGTCAGCAACCTCCAGGTAGAATAGGCGAGCACACTTGTGCCCTTGGACGTATGGTTCGTCACAATTATAACACAGGCCCTGCTTCCGGCGTTCTGCCATCTCCGTGGGCGTCAAGTAACGGAAGGGGCGGTTTGAAGACTGGCCGTTCGGCGTGGGCGATGATGACGAGCTCCCAAGCTGTCCTGGTGAGGTACAGCGCGAAGGACGCTGAGGCGCGGCTGGTAGCGTAGGTGTCCTGGCGGCGTTCCGGCGCTCAAAGGCCCGGGCCAACCGCATCGCCCGGTGAAGGTCTGCAGGCTCATGGAGTTCCACGTCCACCCGGATGTGTTCCGACAGTCCACCGGTGAAGAGCTGGGCCTGCTGGAGCGGATCTAATCGACCTGCGTGTGCCAGGCGGGCCTGGAACGCCGACATGTAGGCGTCCACCGTGGACGTAAACGGTAGTCGGGCGAGGTCGGCCAGATGGTTGGTCGACAAAGCCGGACCGAAGCGCTGGTGACACAGAAGCCTGAAGTTGGCCCACAATGGTCGTCCCGTGTCGCGCTCGAGGATGTAATACCACTGCTGAGCGTCCCCGGTCATGTGGAACGAGGCCAACCAAACTTTGTCGACCTCCCTGGTGAGCTGGCCACGGAAAAAGGATTCACACCGGTTGAGCCAGCCCAGGGGGTCCTCTTTGCCGTCATAGAGCGGGAACGAGAGCTTGTGGAACTTGGGAACGCCATAGCCTTCATTGAGATCGTCCAGGTGGTGCTGCGACTAGGATCGGTTGGCGCGCTCCTGGTGCACCACCGTTGAAGACGTCGTGACTGCGGTCCCCATGATCGATGAAAATGTCGGCAGCGGGGATGGCGAGTGCGGAAAGGGGATGCTCTGGATCGGCAGCCCGGTCGACGGAGGTTGCGGGCCGATGGATGAATCTGCGGCCGAATCTGCGGCCGGCTTTGATGATGAAGAACCCGTCGCTGTCGCCGCCGATGTCGGAAGGGAGGGCGTGGGCATGATCTCCGAGATGACCGGCCCGGAGGCCGGCAGTACCGGGATGCCTCCATACCCCGGCATGCCATAGGGCAGGGCCTGCGACGCAGAGTAGGGAATACCCATGAGCTGTGCCGCGGTGCCTTCGACGGACGAGAGCCGGAGCGACATCTCCCCCATCCGGCGCTGCATGCTATTGACCAGCGTGGTGAGTTGGTGCTGCCCGTGCATGAGGATCGCCAGGGACTCCTCAATGGTCGGCTGCGAGGGAGCAGGAATCCCAGACGATGACACTGGTGTCGTCGTGGCCGCCGGGGTCAGCGCGCCCGTGGACGGAACCGTCGGTGGCGGTGCAGCCGTGAGCGGCACCGCGATGGAAACGGAAGCACCCGAGGTCGACATGAACGCTGATACCAGATTGTTAGCGATAGCGCTCCTGAGGTTGTACTGGTGATGGACTGGAGGCCTGGGCTTGAGCACGCGACGACGCACGGGCGGCGCCGTGCTCGGCGCCTAGGGTTGGGGCTGACGACAATAAGGTGAAGGTGAACAGGAGGTAAGGGCCGGGTGCCCAAGGGAGACTTAAGTCTCAATCCAAGCTCAATCGTATTAGAAGCAAACTGTTTAACTTATACAAGACTCAATAACCAACTTCCTAATCTTTAGGGAATAACCCAACTGACTCTAGATATGCTAACAACTTAACGACAATAGATTCATGTGCCTAACTCCTTCTGCCAAAGGGTGGTGACCGCGGCCCAGCCGGCTCCTTGGCGTGGCCTTAGCCACTTGCCTTGTCGCCTGGCTTATCCCGCCGATGGTACACCTTGCCCACCATAACATCTTGATTCATAAAACCAAATAAATTAATGCTCTGGTTAACTAGCATGAATAAGTGGCTGTTCAGATGAAGCTATTCAGCCATTTAAAAGATCAGTTCGTTAGAAATGTTCTTAACCATTCTAGAAAAAAATGTCCGTTAAATCTTGACTCATCTTTCTTTAGTTGAAAGTGAATATTGTTTATCCTTTTTGTAATTTTTTTCGAAAGAAAAAACGGATAATGGTTTAGTCGAAGTTGATTTAGTTCAGCCTATATTGTTAAAAGAACAAAAATCCAAACAATCCCTAATACCGTTCCATTACTTAACACACATAAAATCACTTTTCAAGCTGAACATACATATACAAAGGTATTCATGGAATATTATAATATTCCCCAGGCATTATATAGAGCAATAAGGAATTAGAGTGACTCCCTCTGTAGCCTCCCTGAACTGAGGATTGTGGCACAAATATTTGGTATGAAAAGCTACCTGAACTTCTCGATCAAAGGGTCATGAGCAAGGAATGCAATATCCTTCGTGTGGTAGTAGGTCTTGTGGTTCCCTTCCACCTTCTTCTTTGGCTGCCGCGGAAAGACACCCTTTAGAATGCATAGCTTCCTGCAATAAATAGGAAAGTGTCAAAAAAATGGAGCTCAAGGATTCGAACTAACACGAGCCATGTAGAAGACAGTAACAAATAGTAGTAATTAAGCTCAGTGGACAAAATAACTGCAAAAAATGACAATTTCCCAGTTACAGCATACATGGTTGGCATCAGCATCCCACGAGCTTATTCAAAATAGTAAGCCGTCTAGATGACGGCCCGCCGGCAATAAACAGTGGTAATCGGGAGATAGTAACGAACCTGAAGATTGCGAGGCTAACTTGCAGGTAGTTGACCGCCTTGGTCCTCGTGATGTACTTTGCCGCATTCCCCTCCTTCTTCTTACCCTAAGACATGGCAAGAACAACACGTCAGGGACCACGGCACATCACAAAGAGAAGGTCCTTTGAGAGACAGGGAGGACCAGGGCGATGAGACGATTACCGCAGGACGGTAGTGCTTCGGCATGGCGGCGGCGGCGAAGGTCACTCCCCGTGCCGGGAAAGGGAGGGGAAAAGAGAGGCGGAGATGGGTTTTAGGGTTTTGGTTTATATGCCGGCGGGCGGAGGCTTTGGCACTTGGGCTGAAGAAGTGAAGATGTCGGCCTGCCCAGAGGCGTCAACTTGCAAAGTTTTCCCCTTTTTTTGGAAATATAATATATTTTGTCTTGGCCAAATAATCAGATGAAAGTGGCAAATGGTGCGTGCAAAATTAAGCCCGAAGAAATTATTTACGTCGAAGAAATACATGTCGGAGGGGGAATATTTAAACTTTTTATTTATTATATTATACTTATTTGTTTATGAGTTTAATTTAAAGTTTATAGGTTTGCAAATCCGTATACTGTGCCGTATGATTATGAGAAAGTATCAACTTTGGTCTTAACATGCATATCACTCCGTTCGTTTGGAGGAATCTAGATGAATCTGTGAGAAGAAATCAGCTATAAACAGTAACTTTCAGCTATAAACAGTGTATTTTTTGCACTAGGCGAATGGCCCCTATATGTTTGGTTAATTAATGGTTATGAATATGTATCAACTGTATCAACACTTTTCTCTTTATACATCACTGCATATCGGATAATCATTAATAGGATTCTTCTTTGGTTTATTGTGGAGCTTAATTAATTTTGAGGTTATGTATGCCTTTTTTATTGAAAACATGCATGAACTATGTTCTTGCCATTTTCATGAGATAATCCATCAACCTTGACATGTATCTTTTAAATTGAGCAAAGCCCACCAGTAGACCCCGAACTTGTTCGGTTGTAGCATCTAGGTTTCTAAACTCGCAAATCACTCATTTGGATTTCCTGTTGTGTCATCTTGATCCCTAAACATGCAAATCGTCCGTTTAGATCCTCAAATTTTGTTCCGTCATGTCATGGCGATCCCTAAACTTGCAAGTTGCCCATTGAAATGTCCGATCTTTGTTTCGGGTCTCATAACCAGTCTAAACGGGGCTATACCACCACCGTGCCTGAGCGAGCCCCTATGGGCGAGCGGTGCCATGGCCGCACTTATTCCGACTGTGATTTGTGAGTTTAGGGATCGGGGTGACGAAATTGCTTATGTTTGAGGATTTAAACAAACGATTTGTGAGTTTAGGGACCGAGATGACACGACCGAACATGCTTAAGGGTATAAACGAGGAATTTGTGAGTTCAAAGGCTAAGGTGACATAGCCAAGCAAGTTTAAAAACTATTTTAAATTCAAGAACCAAGTGGTTACCAAAGGTTGTTGCACTCCGCCCGTTAATGGTCAAACTCCAGTTTTGACTCATTTTCTATTTGTAGGCAGCATAGTCAATGCGCGACAGTGACGGAAGTGAAAAAAAATGAAAATCCAGTTCATGAGATTTTTCCAATGTTTCCGTGTCTTAGGGTAAAAATAAATAAAAACGGTAGCCAAAAATATGAAAAAAAGAGAAAATGGAAACGTTTTGGGTCCTTAACGGTTTTTTGTAACACTTGTATAAAACAATTACAACATACGGATTGTCGGGACTAATACTAAGGTACCTGAAGAGGAGCTAATAACCATCAACATTGATTCGTCCGAGCAATCAAGAGCACAACTATAGCTCTAACCGACCCCTAGGTGCGCAAACTCCGCCTTGCCCGACCCCTGAGGGTTGGCTCTGCCTCGCCCGACACCGAGGCCATGGGCTCCGCCTCGCCCGACCCCTGAGGGTGGCTCCGCCTTGCCCGACACCGAGGCCGCGGGCTCCGTCTCGCCCGACCCCTAAGGGTGGCTCCGCCTCGTCCGACACCGAGGCCGCCGGCTCCGCATCGTCCGACCCCTGAGGGTGGCTCCGCCTCGCCCGACGCCGAGGCCGTAAGCTCCACCTCGTCTGACCTCTGAGGGCAGACTCCGCCTCACCCGACACCGAGGCCGCGGGCTCTGCCTCACCCGACCTCCAAGGGCTGGCTCCGCCTCGCCCGACTCTTAGGTTTGGGATCCGCCTCGCCCGGCCTTTGGGGAGGAACTCCGCCTCATCCGACCCCGAGCCCGGGGACTCCATCTCGCCCGACGGATACCCATACCATCGCCAACCACTCCAGGTCCAAGCATATGGGTCTGGGTCAAAGCTCTGATGTTAAAGAAGAGACTGACACGCTTTGATGTAGCCCGCGACCCACAACGGGACATACCTGGGGGTTCACGTCAAGAACAACGTCGGGCGTACCGGTGCTGTTCTGCCTAACCCCCGTACGAACACTAACGGGCGTGTCAGTTCACTACGACGTCCGCCAAGACGGAGTGGAGCTCCATGACCGAAAGATGACGCCTGCATAAGGCACCAATGACAGACAGGGCCGCAACGAGAAGCTATCCCTATTGACGTCTACAGGGGCGCGTGGGACCCGCATAGAGGAGAAGAAGGACCCGGCGTTCCTGAAGGACTTCTTTCTCTCGTTCTCTTCTCTTCCTCTACTATAACATGTGTTTTTCCTTGGCCTATAAAAGGAAAAGCAGGGCGTCCCACAATGGGCATCGGACTCGACTCGAATCGATCGCATCGAAATACATCACACCAATTCGGACTCGAACCCCGAACCGATTAGAACACACAAGCATACAGCCGAGAAGCGACCGAGCTCTTGGCACCCATTTGTTCCTCTCACCAGAGACTTGGGACACGTCCCTCTCTCGACCGTTTGTAACTCCTACTATAAACTTTCAGTGCTAGTAACACGAGTAGAAGCAACGAACTGAACGTAGGGACATTCTGTCCGAACCAGTATAAACCTCGTGTCCTCTTAGCACACCATCTGAGCCAGACGCGCAATATTAAAAATTTACTTGTTGGTGATAACTCGAAACACCGACATGGATGAAACATTCGGAACATACACTTGCAATATTCAGATAAAAACACTTGCAATAGACGTTCTGAAACAGATAAAACACTTGAAACATGCGTATAGCCATAGCAACATATGCAACATCAAGACAAAAAGCTTGAAACAAATGTCTGAAAACAACTGAAACACTTGAAACATATATTTGCAACATGTCTAAAAATGCCTAAAACACTTGAAACACATCGTCGCCTCCCCTTTCTACCAACGGTGTGAGGTGGATGGGGTGCAGGCGCAGGTAGGCCTGGGCGTTCGGTTAACTGATCGGTTTCGATTCGGTTCTTTGGTTTATGACACAAATTCGGTTCTCTACAAATAGGAACCGATCGGTTCTTCGTAAATCTTGTAACCGAGTAAAATCGGTTTCGGTTAGTTCGGTTCGGTTCCGGTTCCGACTGAACTAACCGAGGATTTACACAAGCATAAAAAAAAGAATAGAAAAATAGAAAAAAAAGATTTTAAAAAAGCACAATGCCGAGATTTTTAAAAATATGAGGGTGTGAGGCTGTGAGGGGGTGTTATCCACCTTTTATATATAGGGTTAAGTTGGTATTAGGTCTAGGTTGTAAGGTTTATTGTGGGCTTGTTTGGGAATTTCGGTTCCTTCGGTTATTTCGGTTAACCGAGCCCAGGAACCGAAATTTGATCAGTTAATTCGGTTCCTGAGAACTGAGAACCGAACATCTAACCGAAATTTTTGGTTCCGGTTCTTTCGGTTTCGGTTCCGGTTCTTTCGGTTCGGTTCTTGGTTCTCGGTTATTTTTGCCCAGCCTTAGGCGCAGGCCTCCCCTTCCGTGACGGGTAAGGTGGATGAGGACGCGGCGCTGGGCACGGAGCAGCACGGGGATGGGTCCGGGTGCGGCACCGCCGTGCTGGAGAAGGCCGTGGCGGGCGGGAGCACTGTTCGCAGCGAGCAGCCCCTGCGATGGAGAAGATGAGCGGCGCTGGTTTTTTTGAGGAGCCGTGAAGGACCGAAGCGTAACGCGGAGCGGAATGGGACGAGCGACATCGCGGGCAGGAGCGAGCCGCGGGGGGAAACAACAGTGAGATGGATGTGTGGGCGCCCATGTCAAACACCTTGTCCGCTGGTGCTGGTTCGGGCTGGCTGGTGTTGGTTTTTTGTGAGAGGAAAACACCGTTGGCTGAAACAAATAAGCGGACAGGGTGAAAGTATTATCGAAGATATTTTTAACCCCCTCGTATAAACTTTCTATACTTCTCTCTATAGTGAGAGGTTATTTTCTTGAGAAACCTTGCAAATTTTGATCGTAGCGGCCCATCATTGACAACGCCCAGTGGCCAGATCCACGCCAAGCCCGCAAACACCGCGTCTTTTGTTTGCAAACGTGTTTTCAGAATCTTGTCCCGAACGGAACGAAACCCGCGGTGCCCCCAGCTCAAGAACCTGGTGCGCCCTGGGCCCACCTGCCAGTGAGGCATCGCCCACGAAATCCAGCAGCGAAAGAACCAGCGCGGCAGCAGCTCCCGCGGCTTATTTTTTCGCGGGGCGCGATTACGAAAAAGCTCTTCCCGCCGGCGCGTCCCTCGCGCGTCGCGCGGGGCGGGGCAGAATCCTCCTCCATTAAACCCCTCGCGCTCAATGCCTGCCCGCCATTTCCTTTCCCTCTCTCCGTCTGTGCCTCTGCCCATCTCTCTCTCTCTCTCTCTCTCTCTCTCTGACTCCCATGGCGACGCGGCGGCGCCCCTCTCCGACTTTCTTCGGCGGGCTCCGTGCCCGGGAGCTCGGTGGCGCCAGTGGCTGCTCCCGCGCCATGGCGGGGCTCCCGTACCTCGCTGACCTCTCCTCCGACCCCGGCATCCGCGGCGGCGGGGTCATAGCCGTCGACCACTCAGGCGACGCCGCCATCCCCTTCGCCATCTCCTTCGGCAAGGTTCGGAGCCTGGGATCTGTTTTTTTTCCTCTGAAACAAGGGATCTCTCATTCGTCCCGTGTGCTTTTGCAAAGTCAAATCTTCTTTCTAGCTGCGATTTGCGAGTACCAATCTTTTGCTGATTTTCCTCATCCGTCCAGACTGCACAGACCTGTAACCTCCTGGCGGTCGCCGACGAAGACGGGTACGTTGGCCTCTACGACACCCGCCGGCGCCTCCCTTCCGCATCCTCGTCACTAGAGAAGTCAGGTGGGTTGGAAACCTTCCCTGTTCCTCTGATTTGATCCAAGATTTGGGTGTTCTCGACCTTACAGTGGGTACCTCGTGCGATCCGTTCTGTTCCAATCTGACGTCGTCCTTTTCAGCTGAAACGAGGGTGTCCGACTGGGTTGCTCACAACAATGCAATCTTTGACGTGTGCTGGATCAAGGTAAATTCCCTTGCACTGATTGGAACAGTCCAACGAAAGAACTGATCCTCAGGTTAAAAACTTAAAATTTCAGCGATGCGTGTACTTTTCTGACGGAGTTTCAATCTTATGTGTTACTAATGCAGGATGGATCCCAAATACTGACTGCATCGGGCGATCAAACTGTAAGTCGCAACAGGATCGCGTCAGTTTATTGAACCGTGAATTCCTTGTCTTCCGCAAAATCTCATTATCATCGTTCTGCATCAGGTCAAAATATGGAGTGTGGGAAACAGGAAATGCATCGGTGTCTTGTCAGGACATACTGGGAGCGTGAAGTCGCTGTCTTGCCATTCTTCAAATCCTGGTTAGTAATGTATATCCTGAATGGCTGAAGCCTTTCAGTTTTTTTTTTTTTGAAACAACCTTCCAGTTTTTTTTTTTTTGAAACAACCTTCCAGTTTATTTTTATGCACATTTAATCCTCAAAGGTTGGCCACAAACTCCTGTTTAAGTAGTTTATTTTCTTTGCAGAGCTCATTGTTTCCGGTTCAAGGGATGGTTCATTTGCTCTTTGGGATTTAAGATGTGACCCTAAATCTCCAAACAGCCATGGTGAAACGTGCCTCACGTATGTTGTCCTATTGCTAGTAAATGTTCTCTTTCAACTACAAATTTTTAAGTGATCATAAATGTTTGTAACAACAATACAAATTCATTGAACAAAGTTGTGCTACATGTTAGGTCTTCTGCTGTTGTCAGAGAAGCCCACAGTCCCATACAGAGGAATCGGACCCGGTCTCGAGCAAAGGTATTAAATCTGCATGATATAGCTTTTGCTTGTGATGATCTTAGTCCTCTTATGCTTATGTTGGTTTGCTGAAATTGGTGAATTTAGGCGGCTTCAACAAGTATCACATCAGTTCTTTATCTGAAAGATGATGTCTCCATTGCTACTTCTGGAGCCGCAGACAAGTAAGCTGCTCTTTCATTTTTATTCTGCCTTTTATTTTTACCAACCTTCACAGTTTTTGTATGGTTTGGATAGTTTTATTAACTGTGATATTATTGTGAACACAATGCACTTACCTGATGATGAGTTAGCCTCATGTCATCTACTCATTCTGTTTCTAAAAAAAATCCAGTTTTGTAGAGTATTTTTCATATATCTTGAAATACTAATATTTTACTTCTTTAAATGTATGCCAGTGTTGTGAAGATATGGGATACACGGAACCTGAAAGTGCCGGTCTCCAACAAAAACTCTCAAGCAGGGACCCAGCCTTTGGTAAACATCTCTATCCACTAAAGAATGTTAAAACTAGTAGTAAGCAATGGAATCGTGTATTTCAGAGTATAAACATGTATGCCAGTTTGAATCGATAAGTACAGTGTGCTGTGTTTTCCTAGCTCAATCTGAACAAACTTGTCCTTTGTTTCTCAAGGAGGGGGTGAAACATGGCATCTCTTGCCTGTCTCAAGATTCGTATGGTGCATACATTGCTGCGTCATGTATGGATAACAGGTAAATTCAGACCTTGCCATCAGACACTAAATAGTTTTCATGCCATTGGTAAATACTGATTTTGACTATGCATTTCAGAATATATTTGTACAGTGTTCTCCATGTCAACAAGGGTCCCATAAAGGTTTACACTGGCAGCAAAATTGAGTCTTTCTTTGTCAAGGTCAGTGAGTGGCCATCTGGGGTTGACTTCCTTTAAATGTCCAAAAGAGATGCTTATGTTTAGTTTGATCAATATACGTTCTGAAACACGTAAACTTTGTGCCATGCAGTCTGCTATCAGTCCTGATGGAACTCACATCCTTAGTGGATCAAGCGATGGAAATGTATACCTGTGGCAGGTACTTGTCGCAGATCCATTGCCTGCTTTCTTACACTATACATCATTATAATATTTACATCCATGCTTGTCCATTGACATAGGTGGATCAACCTGAAAGTGGTCCTATAGTTTTGAATGGCCATGAAGGCGAAGCAACTTCGGTTGCCTGGTACGATCTACAAACATAAATATTTCTGTGGAACCCTTACTGATAACCCAATCCTCATGCTTCAATATGAATTTATATTTCAGGTGTGCATCAGAGGTTGGAAAGATAGCAACATCTTCTGATGATTCTACGGTAAGTCTACTTGGTTATGCCTGAATTTTTTTCTTGACACATACTAAAGATGGCTCCATTTGTTCAATATATAATATGTGTTTGCGACAGTCTGTTGTAGACAAGCATCTACAATTTGTGAGCAAAGCAATGCATAGCAGAGTATGAAATGAATCAGAATTCAGAACATGTGACAATTCTGTATTCTGTGTATCAGGTACGTGTGTGGAGTACCAAGAAAATGGACTGCACAAATGTAAGCTCACCAACAGTGATTCGTAAGCGGATAACTGCACCAAACACTGAGTACCGAAGATCCAGTACCCACGAGCATGCTACTACATCAAGAGATGCGGTAGCCTGCACTACTGGTGATGGTGAATTGCAAAGCGGTTGCCACTCTCCCCTTCAACCCAGAGCACTGGACTTCGGCACTCCTGAATCGACAAAGAAGAGGGCCTTCACATTGTTCCAGGAGGAGGCCCTTGATGCAAAGAAGAGCCCGGAAGCTCAGATGAACAGTCCCTCTTCTGTTCTGAGCCCGCCGCCGTCATTCAAACGGAGAACGATTCGGGACTACTTTGCCAGTGCTGCATCTTGAATCCTGACAAATAGCTGGTCCCCAGAATTCTTCGTGGCCCTGACCCATCAGGACTAGGGCTCTCACTTATGGTGAAACAGCTGCAATTTTTGGGAAATTCTTCTGTAGGTCTAGTTGTGGTAAAGCTCATTATTGATCCTTTGGAAATGCGGTTGTACATAATTTATTAGTATTACAGAATCACCCTGATGCTTTCTTTGTATTTTCTTTTCAATTGAGCTCCTCGGTCTGACAGAATTTGAAGAATATTTCAATCAATCTCTATAAATTCAAAGGGCATCTTTGTTAGAAGCGTAGGATCATATGAAAAATAGATCTAGCTATAGATTTGTCCTATTTGGTATAAAAGGTGAAGCAGTAGATCCTAATACATGTAGAACGAACTAGAGGGAGATAGGGAGATGGTGCTAAATCTGACACCGAGGAGGGGGAGGGTTCGGTGGCCGCCATCGGGTGTAGCGGTGGAGGAACTTCCCGTCATTGGCTGCGCCTCTCACTTAGATCGGGTTTAGGGTTTGTCGGTGGGGATGTCGGCTTAGGTTAACCTTGTGATTAGAGCTGTCGGCCCCCACCTCTTTATATAGAGCATAGAGCATGTCTCATCGTTACGGTCCAATGCCGATAGATTTAACAGCTATAATACACTACTCTGTTTTAAAATAGATACTTATGTTTGAACCTTTTTTTTGTCTAGGAATTATAGGCTTTCCCTTAAATCCATGTTGGCTACATGTTCTTTGAACACGTTGGGTGATAAGCCTTTTGTAAGCGGATTCACAAGCATCTTTACTGTACATATATGCTCAAGACTTATGACTTGATCCCGGATTTTATCTTTCATAACATAATACTTTATGTTAATGTGTTTGGCAACACCACTTGACTTATTGTTGTGAGCATACTGTACTGCTGGATTATTATCGCAGTATAACTTTAGTGGTCTATAGATGTCGTCAACCACCTTCAAACCGGGTATGAACTTCTTTAACCAGTTCATCTGCCCCGTTGTCTCATAACACGCTACAAACTCGGCATACATTGTGGACGATATAGTGACGGTTTGCTTTGAGCTTTTCTATGAAATAGCTCTTCCCGCGAGAGTGAATACATATCCAGACGTGGATTTTCTATCATCTCCCACATAATCAGAATCTGAATAGCCACTATATGGAGTGAATCAGATCTTCTATACGTCATCATAAGACATTTCGTTCCTTGCAAATAACGCAAGACTTTTTTTTACCAATTTTCAGTGTTCTATTCTAGGATTGCTCTGAAATCTGCCAAGTAATCCGGTAACAAATGCCAAGTCAGGACGTGTGCATACTTTAGCATATTGCAAGCTTCTGACAGCTGAAGCATATGAAACCACTTTCATTTGATCGATCTCATATTAGTTCCTGGGGCATTGAAAATCCTCATATCTGTCGCCCTTGACTATAGGAGCAGGTGAGGAACTACATTTGTGCGTACTGAATTTCTTTAAGATTTTCTCTATGTATGCCTTTTGTGACAGTCCTAATACCCCTTTACTTCTATCTCGGTGAATCTCAATCTCTAGAACGAACGAAGCTTCACTAAGATCTTTCATATCAAACTTTAAGGACAAAAACTTCTTTGTCTCCAGTAGTAGTCTGACATCACTACTAACAAGTAAGATATCATTCACATACAGGACAAGGAAGATGAATTTCACATTCTTAAACTTTGTATAGACACAATTGTCCTCAACATTCTCCTTAAATCCAAAATTCTTTATTGTCTGATCAAACTTCAAGTACCACTATATTGAAGCTTGTTTTAATCCATAAATGGATTTCTTTAGGCGACATCCCATTCGTTCTTTTCCTTCCATGACAAAATATTTCGGTTGTGCCATGTAAACATTTTCCTCCAAGTCTCCGTTGAGAAATGCCGTCTTTACATCCATCTGATGTAATTCTAGATCGTAATGTGCCACTAATACCATTATGATTCTGAAAGAATCCTTACATGAGACTGAAGAAAAGGTCTCATTGTAATCAATCCCTTCTTTTTGTGTAAAGCCTTTTGCCACAAGTCGGGCTTTATATATCTCTATATTCCCTTGAGAGTCAAGCTTTGTCTTGTAGACCCATTTACAGCCTACTGTTTTGGCTCCTTTTGAAATTATCTCTAAATCCTAAATTTTATTGGCATTCATTGATTTCATTTTATCTTCCATGGCCTCAAGCCACTTTGATGAATGATCACTTCTCATGGCTTTTTCAAATGAGGTGGGATAATCCTTCATTTGAAATTTCTTAGTGTTGTACACTTCATAATCAGCAGGAATAGCTGATTTTCTAACTCTTTGAGACCTTCTAGGGGCCTTCACATTTGGCACATCTTCTGTTTGAGGCTGTTGTTGCTCCCCCTCATTTATGACAATAGGTTCTATAGGATCCTGAAGAACAGGTACCTCATCATTATTCATTGTTGCCACAGGTAGGATAACAACGGGTGCTGGCACCACAGTATCTTGCACTGTCGCTGCAGCAACAACAGGTAGTGAGAAAAATAGCTCATGAATCATCGGAGTGGGCGCATACACCCACTTCTCTTCAAGGTCAATTTCTCGAGCTACCATGCTCCCCTCATCATTTTATCCTCTAGGAAGACAGCGTGTCTCATTTCCACAAACTTTGTATGTTTATCTTGACAGTAGAAACGAAAACCTTTTGACTTTTCTAGGTAGCCAATGAAATGACAACTCATTGTTTTGGAATCTAGCTTCCCAATATTCGGGTTAAATACTTTAGCCTCAGCAGGGCTCCCCCACACACGTAAGTGGTTAAGTGAGGTTACTCTTCCTGTCCACAACTCATATAGTGTTTTAGACACCGATTTACTTGGTACTCTATTGAGAATATGAATGGCAGTTTTTAACGCCTCCATCCACAGGTTTAATGGTAAGGTGGAGTAACTTATCATACTGTGCACCATATCCATCAGGGTACGATTGCGTCTTTCAGCTACTCTATTCTGTTGAGGTTCACCCGATGTTGAATACTGGGCTACTATGCCATTCTCCTATAAAAACCTTGCAAAAGGTCTAGGAACTTGACCATATGGGGTATGCCGACCGTAGTACTCCCCTCCACTGTCGGACCTGACTATCTTAATCTTCAAGTTGTGTTGGTTTTCAACTTCTGCCATAAATATCTTAAATTTATCCAATGCTTCTGTTCTTTCTTTAATTAGATAAATATAGCCATAACGGGAGTAATCATCTGTGAATGTTATGAATGAATCATAACCATCCACACTCTTTACGGGAAAAGGACCACAGATATCTGTGTGAATAATCTGTAAAATTTCCGTGCTTCGTTTGACATCTTTCTTAATTTTCTTTACATACTTTCCTTTTATGCAATCTCTGCATTGTTCTAAATCTGAGAGCTCTAATGGAGGAAGAATATCATTTTTAACTAGTCTTTCTATTCTCCCCTTGAAATATGGCATAAACGACAGTGCCATAATTTCAACAACGCATCGTGAGCTCTCTTTTGTTTTCTGTTTACATCCGCAGACGAGGATACATTCGCAACGTCACACGCAACGTTTCCATTATCGCATACAACATTCACATCATCATGTAGTGATAACAAATAAAGCTCATTTTGTAAGATAGCATAACCAACACATGCATCATTATATGTTATCTTACATTTGCCATTTTCAAAATGGCAATCATAACCATCGTTGTCCAAACATGAAACACTAATCAAATTCCTCTATAGGGAGGGAACATAGAGAACATCTCTAAGTATGAGGTTGACACCATCAGCTAGCTCTAGAGAAAGATCGCCAACAGCTTCAACTTCTGATTGGACTCTATTTGCGACTTTAACGTGTCTTTTGCTTCTTTGCGTAGTCCTCATCAAATGGAATCCCTGTAAAGAATTAGCAACATAAACAGTTGCACCTGAGTCAATCCACCAAGTAGATTTTGAATATTGTACATACAGGGATTCATTTATGAATGTAATAATGTTCTCACCTTTCTTTGCCATGATCATCTTTAGATAACCGGAACAATCTTTCTTATAATGTCCCATCTTCTTGCAGTGGAGACATTGATCTTTCTCTACTATAAACTTGTTTTGCTGAGGCTGATGCAGCATGGGATCCTTTCCCTTTGACTTTGAGGAGAAGTTGCATTAGTATTCTTTTTCTTGTTATCTTTCAGATAATTGATAGTGCCACCATTGACAGCTTTCATTCTCTTTTCCTCTTGCACACACATAGCCATAAGCCTCTCCATGTCCCATTTCTCGGGTTGTATGTTATAGTTGACAACAAAAGTGTCAAACTCTTTTGGCAATGAAGCAAAACCAGATGGATAAGGAACTCATCATTGAGAGCCAGATCCATTGGTTTTAGCTTGATGCCAAATGGCTCATCCTTAGTATGTGCTCCCTAATGCCACCATTGCCTGAGTATCTCTCTGTCACCAGCTATTTTATCAGCTGGGTAGCATATGTCTTTGAAGAGCCAGTGAACTGACTCTTTATTCTTTCGAGATACTTAGTGACGGTGTCACACTCTGGGATTGAGCTCATAATTGTAGGCTCAATCGTGTTCTTTATCACAGCCAAACACTTCTTATTGGCAGTGACCCATTTCCTATGCTCAAGGTCATAGGATATTTTTTGGGATACAAAATCCCTCTCTCTGGTTGCCCAGGCGGCATCAGCCTTGTTTGTCTCCCGCACTGGTGCCACAGGCTCTGTGGGATACGGTGTGGTGACTACCCAGTCCACCTCAGCGAGGATGAAAGCCAAGTCGATCTTTTTCTTCCACTCAATGTAGTTATCACCTTTTAGAGTGGGGATCTCTTTGATACAACTCATCAAGTTGTATTCGTCTAAAAACACAATTCAAATAGTGTGAGAACATAAATAATAACAATAACAATTGCATGTCTTAGTTCAATGTTGATCAAAATTAAAACATACAATTGTTCTCTATATTAATTCTATATCACCGTTGGGCAGAAAATAGAATTAATGCAAGACAAAACATCATAATATTGCCATTAATCAACGTTGGTCAGAATAATAACAATATTATGATCAATTAAAGCATATCTATTTTTTCAAAATTAAATTCTTCCGTTGGTTTGAATTTAATAATGAAAATAACATCTTTACATACGCAGCGGAAAATATTACAATTTGATGAATTTTACCCACAGGAAAATCCTCTTTTCTATTTTCTTTTGAGCCAATTTCTATTTTCAATTTTCTAAAAAAAAGAAAAAACGAAAAATGGGCTCATTCTTTACCGACCCAAAACCGGCAAAAGCCGGCTCAACCCACCTCTTCGCGCACGCGCAAGCCGCACCCAGGCCGCAACGTGGGCCTGGGCCGGCAAAGCTCCGCGCGCTCACGCGCCCACCTGGGTCGGGACGCTGACCCGTTCAATCTCGATCGTCCGTCCAGATCCGACAACGACCCACGCGTTTTGCTCGGAGTAAAACTCGACGCCGCGCGCTGCTGAGGAAACCCTAGCTCATTCTTTCCGGCCCTCTCTCTCTCTTCGCCTCACTCTGCTCTCTCTCTTCTCTCTCGTCGCTCTCTCTCCTTTCCTCAGTACAGCAGCAGCAGTCACCGAGTGAGAGGCCGAGAGCAACAAGGGTGGAGCGGGAGGCATGACGCTGTCGTCGGCCCCCTCATCGGCGTGCGCGCTCCCCAATGGGTGAGCGCGCCGCCGTTGAGCGGCCTGGCTACGACGCCTCTTTGGCCGGAGCCCGGTGAGCAGCGCCCCCGAGCCAGTCTTCTTTTCCCTGCGTGCCGACGTGACATCAGCGCTGCGCAGTGGCGAGGTAGGCCACCCCCTTCCCCTTCTTCCCCTTTTGGTTTTTCTTCATTTTTGTTCTCGGATTTCATTCGATTTGGGGATTAGGGCTAGGGTTAGCGTTACGGGATGGGCTGTTCTTCATTTTCCCGAATTTATTTTGGGTTTTAGGGTTCAATTTTGACATGAAACCGAGCCCTCCTTTCTTTAACCCAGTTAGGGTTAGGGTTCATCGAAACCCTCTTCTTTTCTCATTTGCTTAACCCGGTTAGGGTTAGGGTTCATCCGAACCCTCTTCTTTTCTTAGATCCGAAGGGATTAAAGTTAGGGTTCAACCGAACCCTTTGTTGGTCGAAACCCTCTTCATCTTTCTTAGACCTGCACTAGATCTAAACATCTTAAGCTAGACCTATACCTAAACGAGGCTCTGATACCATTGTTAGAACTGTAGGATCATAGGAATCATAGATCTAGCCATAGACTTGTCCTATTCGGTATAAAAGGTGAAGCAGTAGATCATAATACATGTAGAACGAACTAGAGGGAGACAGGGAGATGGTGCTGAACCTGACACCAAGGAGGGGGAGGGTTCGGTGGCCGCCATCGGGTTCGTTGGTGATGTCTACGCACGAGTAGCGACGGTCGGTGAAGATCGGTCGGAGATGCGGTGCTGGCGGTGAAGATCGACGACGGCACAGTGCAGCGGTGGAGAAACTTCCCGTCACTGGCTGGGCCCCTCACTTAGATCGGGTTTAGGGTTTGTCTGTGGAGAGGTCGGCTCAGGTCAACCTCATGATTAGAGCCGCTGGCCCCACCTCTTTACATAGCGCAGGGTGACAGGGGTCCTCCAGCCATGGTGGGCTGGGCGCCCCCGATCAGGACGCAAATCAAAGGCCCAACTGGGCCGTTGGGTCCAGTTAGGTTAAAGATCAATCTATCAATCTTCAGTTAAGTTTGCATGTAGCCGTAAAATTTTCTGGTGAGGTAGGTATCCTCGAGACTTGAAAGCACAGCGCACTGTGCGTTGAACTCGATCTGCATGAGGGCATATGCCATGCATTTACATTCTTATCAATATTTGTGTGCTTGAAG